>NW_026962012.1:8757803-9060192 GCF_032445375.1 Bacillus rossius redtenbacheri | reverse complement strand
ATCCCTAAGTTACTTGTGCGTTTCCGAATCTAATGACATAGCCGTCCCTGGAAAAATAAAATACAAATATATTTTAAAAATAATCTTATGCCTCTATTTATAAAATTATATATATTTTACTACCTAGAAAACTTAAATTATTGAGTTATTATTGTATCGATTTGTATTTATATCAACCTTGATTCATAAAGTACGATTGAGAATGCTATATTGTCAATAAATGTTTTCTAAGTCAATTTTACTATGGGAATGTTGAGTGTTGCTATTCTGAACTCCGCTAGTAAATTTTCAACTTTGATCATGAAAATTGCTTTCAGTCCGATCCAATTACCTTAAGAATTCTCAATAGATCTTATAATATATCACCGTCTTAAAGACGTTCTTGTCAAATTAACACCTCTGAATCAGTGTCATAGAGGCACAAAAGTAAATTTCATATGCTTCCAGGGCAATGCTCGACAAAGCAAAATTCCCGATTTCGAAATTTCAGAAGTTATTCGCGATGTTTAGCAACTTTATGACACAAACTACAGGATTTTAAACAAAAATGTGTGTATTTTTTTGAATGAGAAGCTTTTGAAATACAACACAGATGCTTTTCGTTACATCGAACAGGAACATAGTTTTTTACGTATATAATCCAATGATTTGTGTTGCACCAATGCGACTCACTTTATTTCACTTTCTTCTTGATATATTTTCAATTTTATTTATAAATTATTTTCATCGTTGCACTTAAGTATGTTGTGGCACGCGTCTCTTGTCTACGGGGCTAATTGCGTTGTCCCTGCGTATACCTGCCTCACTGATCAGCGCAAGAAGTGTCCTGCCGAAAGTTTCCTTGCTCTCTCTCTCTCTCTCTCTCTCTCTCTCTCTCTCCCTTCGTCCGCGGAAACCCCTGAAGAAGTCTGGGGACTAGCACTAATAGTAGAAGTACTGCCGTCGTCTCAACAGAAGTAAGGTTAACTTTCTGGTTCCCCAGTTGGCCACATCGCGGGAGCGCGCCACATGCCGCGCCAACTGTTGCCAACACTTGAAAACTTCCCCCCCTTTCCCATCCCAGGGCACAGCCGCCACCCTTCGACACCTTCTCACCTCTACCAACTTCTGCACCCCTACTATCGCCTCTTTCACAAGACGTTATTAGATTCCAAGGAAACTTTCTTAAAACCTCTTGTGCAGCTTTCACCGGCTTACTTCTCGGCCGCGCTGAAAGAAAATAAAGAAAATAATGACTATGTTTATTTCAAACTTTGTTAAGTACCCCAGAAAGCAAGGGCGATTAAAACTATTTCTGCTGAGTTAAACAAGCAAATGCTTTATTTCTATACTCAATAACGTAGCAGTATTAAACACAATATTCATGCATGTATAAAAAAATAACAGTTCATTCAATAATCAGAGCTACATTAAATCTAAACATTAGAAAACTTAAGATAATGGTTTGGAAAATTTTAATTTAACTGCAACGGAGCATGAATTTTTGAATTTGATTGTGTTTTGTCTTGTGTAATGAATGGCGTAACTTAAACATTTATTTTGTTCCTAAATCTATATTTAAGACTTAGATTATGGTTTCGGTTCATAACAACAAAAGACGCATAGTAAAAATTAATACCGCAGAGCCTCTTATCGTCCAGGCTTTAAGACCTTTGCCTAAGAGTAGTGCAAAAAAGTGAAATCTTGAAAGCCACTTAGCCAATAAATTTTATGTATACAGCCTTTACTTGAACTTAAAGTATATATCTTTGTTACCACAATTTCCACGCGAGATAAAGCTTAGCGATGAAATTAAAGATGGATTCCTAGCATCCAAGTTACTCTGTCTCTATAAAAACAACGCAGTTCTCAACCCCGTCTTGAACTGGTTCCACTTATTTGAAACCCCGGAGAGATTCACCTTCAGCTGCATTGCACTTATTAGTTGCTACACTTCCTGCATGTTCTTTCGTATTTCGGCTACTGAAATAACCTACAGCTTGTTCCACACGTAAAAATTGCCATAAAATAATGTAGCTAAGCATATATCTTCAATATTGTATAATTTTAAAGAAACTATATTTAAAAGCATATTCTATTATTTTCATAAACTTAGTTATAAATATTCTTTCAAAACTGATTTCTATTGCATGTATTCGAATTAAAACTACTCCTAAAACATTTCAAACCGTATGAATGCACAGTCACAGACAAATCTCTAAGTAACTATACGTAGTAAACTCAAATACTTGAACTCTTTTTAGGTAGCCAGACGATAATGAATTGTAAAAGCAGTTTCATTTTCAAAATGTATTCTGTAATTTTACGTAAAGTTTTGGTTACAAATATTTGTAAATTTACGTGATCTCAGTTCGCTCATATTCAACAAGAACTGAAAATAGTTCTTCGTTGACTCAACAAAACGCTTAAAAACTTGTAAAATCCTTGGTAAAAATTTAATCATTCATTCAAAATGTATTTTTTTGATCTATTTGAAAAATAACACAGGAATCGCAAGTCAGAACCTACTAAGTTCTTATGAATATATGAATCTATAAATAATCATACCTACTTTTATTTGAGGTGACTTCTTCCGTAGATTAACTTACATTTCTAATAGCCTACCGATGCAAAATAGACAGCGAATTAGAAGGATTTTTTTTAAATAGTTGTTGCTTTGTTACACAATCAATCATGTTGAAATTTCTGAGGAAAAAAAAGGGCAGTCATTGGGACTGTAGACAGGACTGAAAAATTAAAACTTTGTTTACAAATTTGTAATATGACATCATTTCTACGTCAAATGTATGTAAGAAAATTATTTTGGTGTTATATCGCTAGCACGTCGGTGACGTGAACCCATAAGTTTGGCCCCTACGAACAAACCGCTCAACGTGGCTATAGAAATGTTCACTCAAAAAAAATTGGTTGTCTGTAAAGTCGGTTTACGTACAATAGTTTAACGTGACAACGTCATAACAAAACATTGATGAAATGATTGCATACTTTTATGAATAAAATTTAATTATTTTTATTGAATTATCACTATTTTGTATGGATACAAAGAAGGAGTGAAATGAAATCTACAATTTAATTGATAAATTTACTTTTATTTGCACTCATTAATTCAAATATGTTTATTACTTTAACGAAAAGATTATTTTAACTGTAACTTTTATGCATGTTTGCTATTTAACTTCTTCCAATCTGTGTTATTCTGTTAAGGATAGGACGATGATAGGAAAAGTAGGAAACGAAAGGGAGTGTTTCAAGTTTAATGTGCCTCGGAAAAGTCAAATCGATGGTGATTCCAATCGAGTGGAAGAGAGATAGATGTGGCGCAAGCGTAAAATGAGCGTAACGGGACACAGCGTAACGGGACAATGTGCGCAACGGGACACTTTCTCGTGCGTGCAGCCTGCGTTCATCGATTTATTAGACGTTGTCACGTCAAAAAAAAAAAAGCGCTAGACAAGTAGAAGTTCACGATTGTGACTTGACGGACGAGCGTGATGTTTTCAGCTCGTGCAGTACACCGCCCACCCAGCCGCGCGAGAGAGCAGCCTAGCAACGCTCGGGCAGGTGAGCCACCAAGGAGTCTCGCCAGGTCTGGGTGAGGGGAGGGCGGGGAAAGTCCACCTTGACGGAGAAGCCGTGGAAACTTCTCGTCATTAAAACCGTCGTCAAGTTGTCCGGAGAAACACATCGTCCCTTCACCCCAGCGCTCTCGCTCCCACAACAAACACACCCTCTCTCTCCGTCAGTTATTGTTTCCAATTAAAAACACGTTAAACTTGCTCTTATTATTGACGTGGCAACGTCTAATAAATCGATGAACGCCGGCTGCACGCACGAAAAAGTGTCCCGTTACGCACATTGTTCCGTTATGCTGTATCCCGTTACACTCATAGTTCCGTTACGCTGTGTCCCGTTGCGATCATTGTTCCGTTACGCTGTCGGCGATTGCAGTAATAATAGGTTATGTTACAATTGACAAAAAAATTATAGTGATTCATATACTTAATTGATGATAGATATTTTATTACAATTTATTTATATGAAAACTTGTTCATAATTATATTTAAACTTTAGAGCTAAAAGCCAGTTTTTAAAATTAATTACAAGTCATCTACACGTGAACTTTTTCGTCAACTGTTTATAAAGTGGAGTGAAAAGTTAATGTGGTTTTCATTGCTTATTAAAACAATAATTTCGGCAATAAATGTTAAGTAATTATTCTAACATTTTAAAAATCTGATTACTAGTATAATTTCAAGTATTTATTCTTTTATTATTAAAATAAAAATGATTCAATTTTATTCATAAAAGTATGCAATCATTTCATCAATGTTTTGTTATGACGTTGTCACGATAAACTATCGTCCGTAACCGATTTTACAGATAACCAATTTTTTTAATGAAAACTTAAATAAGTGGGTTTAGTCTTACAAACTGTCACAGCTCATAAAAAGTTAATTTCTGAAGATATAATTCGATTAAATAAAACAGTATTATTAACAGTCTCAAAACACTAAAAAAAACAAATGCATTATAAACAAACATTTTTGTAAAAATAAACATTACACATATTAGAAAATAAACAAAGGGTTTTACAGATAGTTAAAAAGACAATTAAAGTAAGAAAAAAATATAATCATGGTCAGACCATTTTATCGTTTATGAAACCCACGATGTCAGAGTACACGAAAGCTAAATTCGTTATTGGTTAATGCTATACACAATAATATTTAATGTCACATACCTTAAGGTAAAGTCCAGAATTATTTGAAGGCGTTAAGTAAATAAATTTTTTAGGTGTACTACCCTTTCCTCAGTAAAATCGCCCTGCAGCCTTTCCTTCTTCGCGCACACGGTGCTAAGGACACCAAGAAACCCTAGTCTGGTCGATAAAACTGTGGTCCCAACACAAGAAGATACAGTCAGAGCTCCCTAAATCAGCTTCTGTAGCTATATATAGTTGTTGTTCATTCTTAATATCGTACCCTTAGATCTAATACATTCGGAAATATGCATTTTCTTCTTTAAACCAAACTTAACCCCTTTACACCCCAGGGACGCAATATTGAAAATAATTTAAGTAATAACTATACAATTTATTTTACCCATCATTAATTTACATTTTTTTAAATAAGTTTTTCAGATAATTTTTTTATTAATAAACCTTCCCCCCTAAAAAATAATAATAAAATCCAAATTTAAATAAACTCAAATATTAGCAATACCAAAATCTAAATCCACGTTTTTTCAGTTTATATCTTCGACGTTTAGTATGCATGACGAGTTCTGAAAAAAATGTGTGGTGTGTTGAACGGAATCAGCCGATCAAAATTATTTCCCAGCGAAAACGGGAAAGGCGTTTATTTCAGTCACAACGAATCTTTAAATTGGCGAAGGACTCGTGATCGGTTTTTCAGGTAATAATAGTGAAATAACTGAAATAATATATAGGTACATGAATGCCGTATACATAATTAATATTTTTTACAAAAGCTTATAAAAACACAGAACTTAAATGTTATTAATAATATTTTAACTATTGCTGTTTTAAAAGTTAATAAATGCACACATATATCATAACAAGTTCAATATTTCTATCCATCACTGTGATATATTATTTTAATTTCAAGATGAAATTAAATTTGAAAAATTGCAACTAGCTCAGTCTAACAATAAAAGTTTAAAATGTGAATAGTTTTAAATATAATTTGTATTATGTGTTCAACTTTGTTCTATGGAGAAAATTGGAAGCCATATTTCGTCTAACCCATATAACTCTACTGTCAACAATTGGAAACAAAAAGTTGACATAGTGTGACAGGGCCTTTTCGAAAAGTTATGCACCACTTGGATTTCTGTGCAAGTATGTGACCACCAGTTTACTCTGAACAGTGCATAATTGTGAATATAGTTTGACCGTATCTTTCGTTCTTGCAATATAACTGGGGGTTGCAGAACTGTTTTCTTTTTCAGTGGTGTAATATCGTTTCTGCAGATACAATATCTCGTATGTTTAATATGGTAGGATTTCAATGTATTGAAAAAAAAAAAACTCAATTTAAAAATCACTTGTTCCCGGAAAAAATCAAGACTGTTTTAGGTCTTTGTATTACAAAATTTAATCACTTATCGTATGTTTTAACTGCATCTAGAGCAGGAAATGATCACTGAACTTTCTGTGTTGAAAGCAATATCATCAAAAATTGACATATACGAGGTTTTGGGTCTGCAACGACGATATTTTAACTCGGAATACAAGCTTTGGAAGATATGATTTATAACGTGTATCGCAACATGGATACGATCTCGCCACAGGGATACAATCTAGCTACAGAGATACAATCGGTCACATGATACGATAGGATAAAGCTCCAACAGATTGACATTTAACCACAAGACTAAAAGCCACGAGGCTACAAGGCTACGATTCTATAAGGTTCTAACTGGCTACGAAGCTGCAAGACTAAAAGACTACGAGGATACTAAACTACAGTGATACAGGAATACAAGACTACCAGGCTACAGGACTACAAGACTACGAGGCAACAGGGCTCTGAGACTACGAGTCTACATAGCTTCAACTTGCTACGAGATTCGAGGCTACATGGCAACAGGCTACGAGACTACAGGGCTATAGGCTACGTGACTACGAAGATACAAGTCAATAAGTTTACAATGCCGCAAGAATACGTGGATACATAGCAACAAAGACTAAGAGGATACGAGTCTACTAGGCTGCAACTAGCTACAATAGCTTCATTTAGCAGCAAGAATTAATTCAACTCATACAAATAACTAGTTGCAAATATTCCGAATTCTTGCAATTGTTAGCGCCACATGCTGTATCGTACAGACAGAGGCTGATTTATATGTGTTGCGGGATGCTCACTAACGATAACAAGAGACGAAGGGTTTTGCTAGACATCAATGAGAATGATATTCGTCTCGCTTGTTAATGTTTCTAAGCTGTCTGAAGTCATAGTAACCGTCTAAGTAATGAATATCTTCTATTTATATGTTTTATAGACACTCATTCTTTCATGTGCGATGCTAGATGCTCACTCACAATCTCAAGAGATGGATAGATTCGCTAGACACCAAGGAGAAGGAAGTTCGTATCGCATTATGATTCTCAGCCGTCTTAAGGCATATTAATTGACCAAGTGAGTTTTTTTTGTTTGAATTCTACGTGATAAAATGATTGTTAGTGCTTTTTTAGTATCATAATTTCACTTATTGAATGTAACAATAAATAAATTGCATGTCTCATAAATACAAAATTTTTATAAAGGTTATAATTTCTCAGAAATAATCAGAAGCAACCGGAGAACATCAGTTGAAGTCTCACCAGGAATAAACAGGAGCACACAGAGAAAAAAAAAAAGCGTCACCATAATTTACCAGAACAACTTGAAGGAACCAACAAAATATTGCCAGGAATAATAAGGAGCACATGGGAAAAACCAACAAAATAATTGTAGGAGTAATCCGATGCACTCAGAGAAAACTAACGCACGATAATTCCTAAATCTAGATCGGTAAAAAAAAATTACAAATAAAAGGATAACAAAAATACAATGAAATACAAAAAAATTCTGGCTTGTGTTAGAACACTATCATTACTGAATAAACGGACGTTCAAAAGCTGGCAGATGTTTTTGTAATTCTTTATTTTTTTTTCCAGTGATCTTGATTTGGTTAAATGTACATTAGTTTTCTCAGAGTGCTCCTGATTATTCCTGCCTATGTATACATATAAAAAGTTTTTTTTTTTTGTTTTGCCAAGTTCTTTTAGTCATAAATGGCGACGCTTTTCCAACCAGTCTAATAAAAATAAGTAAATATATTCCGTGATCATCCTGCGCGCTGGTGCCTGTCTCAAGTGCCTGCGATGTCGCTGTCGTGGGTTCGCACGGTGACAAGGTCGGAGCTGTCGCAGTTCCTGGAGGACGTGGGCGCTCCTACCGAGGAGCGGGAGACAGTGTCAGTCCTCGGGCCGCAGGGCGGTGCGGTTCCTGCGCGCTGGTGCCTGTCTCAAGTGCCTGCGATGTCGCTGTCGTGGGTTCGCACGGTGACAAGGTCGGAGCTGTTGCAGTTCCTGGAGGACGTGGGCGCTCCTACCGAGGAGCGGGAGACAGTGTCAGTCCTCGGGCCGCAGGGCGGTGCGGTTCCTGCGCGCTGGTGCCTGTCTCAAGTGCCTGCGATGTCGCTGTCGTGGGTTCGCACGGTGACAAGGTCGGAGCTGTCGCAGTTCCTGGAGGACGTGGGCGCTCCTACCGAGGAGCGGGAGACAGTGTCAGTCCTCAGGCCGCAGGAGGGTGCGGTTCCTGCGCGCTGGTGCCTGTCTCAAGTGCCTGCGATGTCGCTGTCGTGGGTTCGCACGGTGACAAGGTCGGAGCTGTCGCAGTTCCTGGAGGACGTGGGCGCTCCTACCGAGGAGCGGGAGACAGTGTCAGTCCTCGGGCCGCAGGGCGGTGCGGTTCCTGCGCGCTGGTGCCTGTCTCAAGTGCCTGCGATGTCGCTGTCGTGGGTTCGCACGGTGACAAGGTCGGAGCTGTCGCAGTTCCTGGAGGACGTGGGCGCTCCTACCGAGGAGCGGGAGACAGTGTCAGTCCTCAGGCCGCAGGAGGGTGCGGTTCATGCGCGCTGGTGCCTGTCTCAAGTGCCTGCGATGTCGCTGTCGTGGGTTCGCACGGTGACAAGGGCGGAGCTGTCGCAGTTCCTGGAGGACGTGGGCGCTCCTACCGAGCAGCGGGAGACAGTGTCAGTCCTCGGGCCGCAGGGCGGTGCGGTTCCTGCGCGCTGGTGCCTGTCTCAAGTGCCTGCGATGTCGCTGTCGTGGGTTCGCACGGTGACCAGGGCGGAGCTGTCGCAGTTCCTGGAGGACGTGGGCGCTCCTACCGAGCAGCGGGAGACAGTGTCAGTCCTCGGGCCGCAGGGCGGTGCGGTTCCTGCGCGCTGGTGCCTGTCTCAAGTGCCTGCGATGTCGCTGTCGTGGGTTCGCACGGTGACAAGGTCGGAGCTGTCGCAGTTCCTGGAGGACGTGGGCGCTCCTACCGAGGAGCGGGAGACAGTGTCAGTCCTCGGGCCGCAGGGCGGTGCGGTTCCTGCGCGCTGGTGCCTGTCTCAAGTGCCTGCGATGTCGCTGTCGTGGGTTCGCACGGTGACAAGGTCGGAGCTGTCGCAGTTCCTGGAGGACGTGGGCGCTCCTACCGAGGAGCGGGAGACAGTGTCAGTCCTCGGGCCGCAGGGCGGTGCGGTTCCTGCGCGCTGGTGCCTGTCTCCAGTGCCTGCGATGTCGCTGTCGTGGGTTCGCACGGTGACAAGGTCGGAGCTGTCGCAGTTCCTGGAGGACGTGGGCGCTCCTACCGAGGAGCGGGAGACAGTGTCAGTCCTCGGGCCGCAGGAGTGTGCGGTTCCTGCGCGCTGGTGCCTGTCTCAAGTGCCTGCGATGTCGCTGTCGTGGGTTCGCACGGTGACAAGGTCGGAGCTGTCGCAGTTCCTGGAGGACGTGGGCGCTCCTACCGAGGAGCGGGAGACAGTGTCAGTCCTCGGGCCGCAGGGCGGTGCGGTTCCTGCGCGCTGGTGCCTGTCTCAAGTGCCTGCGATGTCGCTGTCGTGGGTTCGCACGGTGACAAGGTCGGAGCTGTCGCAGTTCCTGGAGGACGTGGGCGCTCCTACCGAGGAGCGGGAGACAGTGTCAGTCCTCGGGCCGCAGGAGGGTGCGGTTCCTGCGCGCTGGTGCCTGTCTCAAGTGCCTGCGATGTCGCTGTCGTGGGTTCGCACGGTGACCAGGGCGGAGCTGTCGCAGTTCCTGGAGGACGTGGGCGCTCCTACCGAGCAGCGGGAGACAGTGTCAGTCCTCAGGCCGCAGGAGGGTGCGGTTCCTGCGCGCTGGTGCCTGTCTCAAGTGCCTGCGATGTCGCTGTCGTGGGTTCGCACGGTGACCAGGGCGGAGCTGTCGCAGTTCCTGGAGGACGTGGGCGCTCCTACCGAGGAGCGGGAGACAGTGTCAGTCCTCGGGCCGCAGGGCGGTGCGGTTCCTGCGCGCTGGTGCCTGTCTCCAGTGCCTGCGATGTCGCTGTCGTGGGTTCGCACGGTGACAAGGTCGGAGCTGTCGCAGTTCCTGGAGGACGTGGGCGCTCCTACCGAGGAGCGGGAGACAGTGTCAGTCCTCGGGCCGCAGGAGTGTGCGGTTCCTGCGCGCTGGTGCCTGTCTCAAGTGCCTGCGATGTCGCTGTCGTGGGTTCGCACGGTGACAAGGTCGGAGCTGTCGCAGTTCCTGGAGGACGTGGGCGCTCCTACCGAGGAGCGGGAGACAGTGTCAGTCCTCAGGCCGCAGGAGGGTGCGGTTCCTGCGCGCTGGTGCCTGTCTCAAGTGCCTGCGATGTCGCTGTCGTGGGTTCGCACGGTGACAAGGTCGGAGCTGTCGCAGTTCCTGGAGGACGTGGGCGCTCCTACCGAGGAGCGGGAGACAGTGTCAGTCCTCGGGCCGCAGGGCGGTGCGGTTCCTGCGCGCTGGTGCCTGTCTCAAGTGCCTGCGATGTCGCTGTCGTGGGTTCGCACGGTGACCAGGGCGGAGCTGTCGCAGTTCCTGGAGGACGTGGGCGCTCCTACCGAGGAGCGGGAGACAGTGTCAGTCCTCGGGCCGCAGGGCGGTGCGGTTCCTGCGCGCTGGTGCCTGTCTCAAGTGCCTGCGATGTCGCTGTCGTGGGTTCGCACGGTGACAAGGTCGGAGCTGTTGCAGTTCCTGGAGGACGTGGGCGCTCCTACCGAGGAGCGGGAGACAGTGTTAGTCCTCGGGCCGCAGGGCGGTGCGGTTCCTGCGCGCTGGTGCCTGTCTCAAGTGCCTGCGATGTCGCTGTCGTGGGTTCGCACGGTGACAAGGTCGGAGCTGTCGCAGTTCCTGGAGGACGTGGGCGCTCCTACCGAGGAGCGGGAGACAGTGTCAGTCCTCGGGCCGCAGGAGGGTGCGGTTCCTGCGCGCTGGTGCCTGTCTCAAGTGCCTGCGATGTCGCTGTCGTGGGTTCGCACGGTGACAAGGTCGGAGCTGTCGCAGTTCCTGGAGGACGTGGGCGCTCCTACCGAGGAGCGGGAGACAGTGTCAGTCCTCGGGCCGCAGGGCGGTGCGGTTCCTGCGCGCTGGTGCCTGTCTCAAGTGCCTGCGATGTCGCTGTCGTGGGTTCGCACGGTGACAAGGTCGGAGCTGTTGCAGTTCCTGGAGGACGTGGGCGCTCCTACCGAGGAGCGGGAGACAGTGTCAGTCCTCGGGCCGCAGGGCGGTGCGGTTCCTGCGCGCTGGTGCCTGTCTCAAGTGCCTGCGATGTCGCTGTCGTGGGTTCGCACGGTGACCAGGGCGGAGCTGTCGCAGTTCCTGGAGGACGTGGGCGCTCCTACCGAGGAGCGGGAGACAGTGTCAGTCCTCGGGCCGCAGGGAGGTGTGGTTCCTGCGCGCTGGTGCCTGTCTCAAGTGCCTGCGATGTCGCTGTCGTGGGTTCGCACGGTGAGAAGGGCGGAGCTGTCGCAGTTCCTGGAGGACATCGGCGCTCCTACCGAGCAGCGGGAGACAGTGTCAGTCCTCGGGCCGCAGGGCGGTGCGGTTCCTGCGCGCTGGTGCCTGTCTCCAGTGCCTGCGATGTCGCTGTCGTGGGTTCGCACGGTGACAAGGTCGGAGCTGTCGCAGTTCCTGGAGGACGTGGGCGCTCCTACCGAGGAGCGGGAGACAGTGTCAGTCCTCAGGCCGCAGGAGGGTGCGGTTCCTGCGCGCTGGTGCCTGTCTCAAGTGCCTGCGATGTCGCTGTCGTGGGTTCGCACGGTGACAAGGTCGGAGCTGTCGCAGTTCCTGGAGGACGTGGGCGCTCCTACCGAGGAGCGGGAGACAGTGTCAGTCCTCGGGCCGCAGGGCGGTGCGGTTCCTGCGCGCTGGTGCCTGTCTCAAGTGCCTGCGATGTCGCTGTCGTGGGTTCGCACGGTGACAAGGTCGGAGCTGTCGCAGTTCCTGGAGGACGTGGGCGCTCCTACCGAGGAGCGGGAGACAGTGTCAGTCCTCGGGCCGCAGGGTTGTGCGCTTTGGGCTTGCGACGGAGCCACCGCCAGATGTCTTGTCCGAGCCAGGAGTGAGGCTACACCTCAATAGCCCACTCGGACCTAAATGTTTTCCCAAGTATATATTTTAGTTATGTTTGCACTGAGACATTTAATATTCACGAAAATCGTAACGTGAATATTTTTTTTTTCTTTCCGGACCACGAAGAAGCTCGACTGAGCCGCAGACTTCAGAAATGTTCCGGAAATGTTCTTCGTCTGATTCCATTTCGGCGAGTGTTTGCATGTCATAGAAACTCATTTATCAATTAATAATTCTTTCTCAGTTTTAGGTGCTGACTGGCAGCGGAGTGAGTGGCCAGTGCAGCCACTCACTAGCAGGGTGCGAGCGCCCCTGGTCATAAATACAGAAATGGATACAAAATATGAAACGCGTCCAAATTCCCAACCTCCCGCATGGTAGACTATTTTCTACTCTGCACAACACCTCATCCATAGCATCCTATTAATCCTGAATACTCTTATGCAATTAATGCGTGCCCTTGCATGCCGTACGTCTGTGCCGAGGGATTTTCCCTGTTTCCATGCAGGTTTTATGAATCCCTACTTATAGTTTCAAGCTAGTTTTAAAATAGGGTAGTTAGTCATAGCACCAATCGGCGGTATGCCTGACTAGTCCCTGAACAAAGCACATGGCTAATCCCAGCATAACTCGGTGCATAGGCTTCAGCCTGAGACGCATCTAGATCCATCCCTAACACGGAATCTCCTAAAATAAACGTAGAATTTTTTAAGTTAGGGAAAAAATTTGGAACGGAAGGTATTAATTATTTTCATGGCACTATTTTGTCTTTCACTATTACTAATATTACATGCTATATTTTCCTTCATCCCTCCATTCAAGTTTTCTTATCATTGGCCAACTTCAATTATGATCATACATCCGCCCTCATACTTTCTTTCCAACCAGTGGTAAGTACGGTATTGTGTGATGAACTTGAGCCAAAACTTGTACAAATACATTACGTGTTTTCCTAGAAAACAATTTAAATATTTGAAAGAATAAAAAACAGCACGTCAACTGCTTTTCTTCTTCTACGAGTACCACCACGACGGTTTCGGATAAACATGATGATTTTTTTAAATTAGAAGTTGCATGAACAAGGATCTTTCGGGCTATCAGACGTGAAGCCTTTTCCCCCTTAGTTTTATTTCTTCTGATTTTCACTCACCAGTATGGCGGACGTTTGTTTATTTTTGTACCAGCTGATCTAACTTGCTTTAATTAACGACAGTAGTTAAGCTGTTCGGAAGTAAATTCGAACAAAATATTACTGGTTAGTATGTCTATATATGTATTAAAACTCCAAAAGAAATTTTCGTAATACAAATGTAACGATGGCATTTATCTACAATTTAACCTCAAATACAAGTACAGCTGATAGATTTGTAAACAAACGGCCGCCATATTGGCACGCGTAGTGCCCTGAAATCCCCTTCACCTTTTGGCTTCACCCTCCCTCGTCCAGAATAGGACCTTGTGCCCCATCTGTGTGTTTCCCTAACCTCTGTCCCACGGGACAGGAGCAGTTGGCACACCTGCGCGAGAGGCGAGGATCCAAAATGTCGTCGCTCCGCATGGCCGCCAGGGGCGCTGGCGCGGCCGCGGGGCTGTCGCAGACGTCGGCAGCGCTGTAATTGGTCGCGACGGCTTTGCGGGACGCCTCCCCCCCCCCTCTTGTCATAGCTCGTCGCGGTCCCAGGCCACACCTCCGCTACGACGAGGCAGGAGGCTTGACGGCTGACGTCACGGGCAGCTCCCGGCTCGCAGCACAGAGTAGATGGCGCGTAGTGCTTCCAGGTCGATGACACCGAGCTTCATAACACTAACTTTATTTTATAAACCAGCATTAATTTTAATAATTGTTAATATTTTTTGTATTTTACCATTTGTTGGTTTAAAAAAAATACAAAATAGGTTCGTTTGACTAATTTTTATACCAACTTTGAAAGAAAAAAAATATTTCAATGCTTAACACATTATTTACGAGAGAAACTATTTGTTAAATTTGCTCACTATTAATAAGAAGGTAATCTTTTAAATAATAAGCTTTGAACAAACAGCAAAATTGATCCAAAAAATGTTTTTGACAAAAATTGTTGTAAAAAAACGTCGTCTTAAAGTTTCGCCTCCTTAGAATTATAAAATTAATATTTTTAGATATTGATGAAATTCAACAGGTGAAATTAGTGAAAAAAATAAATTCCAAAATTTATCTTTAAAAATATTTTATATTAATTAAAAAAGAACGCATTACAAAGTTGTGTTTATGACATTATCAGTTTATGGCGTAAATCAGGCAACAGAGCACATGTCGAGGTAGAATGAACACAACACGCTACAGTGGTGGTGAATAGGGGATGGCCATGTTGTGACTGGGGTACATTAGCGGAATTCTAGGGAGTTCTAGGGACTAGGAGAATACGATGGGAGTATGATGGAAGTATTTCGGGAAAATTAGTGGCGTACTAGGGGAGTTCTAGTAAAGTACTAGGGAAGTACTACAAGAGTACTAGGTAGGTACTTCGGGAGTACTAGTAAAGTACTTTTGGAGTACTAGAGGAGTTCTAGTGAAGTACAAGGAAAGTAATACGGGAGTACTAGGGAGGTTCTTTGGGAGTACTAGTGGAGTACTATTGGAGTTCTAGTGAAGTACTAGGAAAGTACTACGGGAGTACTAGAGGAGTACTATTGAAGTACTAGGTGAGTACTAGCGGAGTAATCGTTGGGTACTAGGGAAGTACTAGTGGAGTATTAGAGGTGTTACGTGGAGTGATAGGGGAGTTCTGCTGGTGTACTAGGTGAGTACTATTGGAGTACTAGCGGAGTTCAAGGGGAATACTATGGGAATACTAGCGGAGTTCAAGGGGAACTATGTGTACCTACTAGGAGTGTACTAAATGGTACACGTCGCCTTCCGCTTTATGGAGGACAGGCAACACCATGACAACTAGACCGGAACCCAGAGAGATTATTTTTAAACAAGTGAAACATTACTACTAGGCAGGGATTCCACCCCAGGACATTCAACTTTCCTGTCACAAGCTTAAAACATAGACCCTTCAACCCAGAACTTTTAGCGTAAGTGAATTCCAGGAAAAATGTATCCCTTTAAATATTTCATGTGTGCTTTCAGTCATGCAACAGTTAAAACATAAACTACTTGGCCTCTTCTGTTTTCAGCACTACAGGTGTTAGGAGACGCTACATTCAAGTTCATTTGTATGCTTCCTTTCTAGGGTTTATCGAGCCCGAAATGCTATTTAACTTTTTCCATGGGAGAGGAGAATTCATCGGGTCATGCAATATCAAACAATAACAAAAGAACAACGTCATTCACAAATGTTTCAACTTCAGCCCCTTGTTTCTTTTATTTTTATACTTATGAATTAATTAGGAGGACAGCTGTCCCCCTTTGCCACAACTCCCCCCCCCCCCTCCACCCAGGATTCATAGTTACCTCTTTTGACAAGAATAAGTGTCACAATTCGATTACAGAATTTTTAACACTTGCTCAAATGCACTTAAGTAGTCTGATAATATTCAGTGTTTTACCTGAAGGTTTTCTTGTTGCTACATTGCAATAAACTTTCACCTTAAATTTTCACAAAACACTGGTTACAAATTATTTATTTATCTTCGTAAATTTACGGCTAGATTACACGTCTTGAATTCACTTACTTGAAACATGATTCAACAGTAGTAATCTTTTAATATTAACAAAACATTAAAAAAAATTTTACGTCCAAGCAAATACTTTTTTTTCTGTTACGCCTGTGTGTTTCATTTGCTTACAACGATACTCATAAACCGGAAGTTGGAGTTCGGCGTAGTTTCTGTGTACATCCAATTATTTGAGATTACGAAGAACTCGTCATTTTTTTAGGAAAATTCTTTGTTAAAAATTCCATAAATTTACTTTAATTTATAACAGTTAAGAGCCAAAATGATCAAGCACATTTTTTTCTCCATTTTGCTCGGAACTGCGCCCTGTAAAAATATCGATATGCTACTGCGGTCTGAGTTGCACATGACAGGTAAACACCGCTTCCCACTGCTCATGAATGGCTTTGGATATTCTACGGCGTATCAAAAAAACAAACCGTGTTGGCAGTTATCAAAGTAAAGAAGATGCCTTCTCGTATCAAGTCTTCTCTGCTACCTCATAATGAAGCGAAATTGGCGTGACTTTATTTAGTATAGGATAACCAATTAGATATATTTTATTGAAAACAGTATCCATGACGTCATTTCCATGCCATAAATGTGTTTGATAATTTCATGTCCAAACCGGTAACACATGTCACAGACGCGTGATTTTCAAGTTTGGTGATAGAAAGTGTAAAAATTACTACTAAGTTAAACTTTTTTTTTAGATTTTGATCTTTAAACGACTTCCTAACGATATGAAATCATGTCAGATACATGTCCTCTGGCGAAAGTGAAGCACTAACTTTGAAGGATGCTCGCAGAGTCGATATGAGCGCTTCCGATGTCATGTGACTGTACGTTTTCCCCGCGTGTCGCAGACAGAGAGGGAATGCGCAGGAAGACGGTGCAAAGTGTGTTAATTGAGGTGGAATTAGCGCCGACATCTTCATTAGTCGCTCACTCCGGCAGCGGGAGGGGTGTGTGAGGGATTCTGAAACACGGATGAGGCCGGAGGGTGGGGGGTCTGAACTCAACTTGCACCCCTTACATCACCTCTCCACCCCCCGGGCACACAAACAACTTGGCTAATTCAATCACTTGAGCAGCGCCTCTGGCGGCGCCTGCTGGTACCACGCCGATAACATGTTCGGCGCAACTTCCACGTCGGCTTTAAAGAACAGCGCATTTTGAACAGTTTAATTATTAAATATCTTCAACTAATATTCAAACAACATATGTAGCAGCTCATAAATTTTAAATGTTTTCGCCATTGATTCATAATAAATATGAAGATCCTTGTCAATCTCTTTTTTCAGAAAAGTATCTATTAGTTATTATATATAAATAAAAATATTTTATTTATTCCGGCAAGTATCTATGTAATAAAATTTAATATAATATTTTGTGTTGAATGCTGAGTTGTTCAGAGAAATCTTGTGTAAAATCTCTCAAATAATTCCTGTCAAGTTATTAAAAATAAGTTATATACCTATCATTCAAAAAAATTCTTAAGCTCTTTAACTATCCTAAAAAATGTACTAGATCATTTAAATAAAGACGAATAAAGAGTATTATAACATAACATTATGGGTAAAAGAACCTTGACTTAACATGTTATTTTTTTGCGTTAACTTAATTATTTTTTTCAAAATACTCCCGTTCTTGAGATACCTTTTTGATAACTGTAATTTGAAACTCATAAACATTAACATATACTTTGTAATAAAAGGAAAATAAATGTAGATGATTCTTTAGAGTTATTTTTGGAATCTGGTGACAAACTAATAATAGCATTCCATATTGGACATCTCTAACCAAGGACTAAAATACGCTGCCAGTTACGAAAATATTTATTTATTATTGGGATTAACGAAGGCCGAGAATATTAATGAATATTAAGTAGAGTTACACAAATATGGAAGTCTATTACTTCACACAGATATTTCCAGCATTGGAATTTCAATAGCACATGAAATTCTTAGACAGAAACCACAGCTACACTATAAATTTGAGCTTAATTGAGGCTGGGTTCTTTTCCCAATTGCTTGGGAAAATGTATGTATTTTTGTTCGCAATACTTTGAATTGATCAGTTATGCAAATATATTAACTAGTTTTAACTGTACAAGTAGTTTACATTTTTGTTTTGTGATTTTTTAACATAATTTCTCCTTCTAGAATAAGTGTTTAGTAGTTGAACATATCTTTAAATATTTAAAGCCTAAATATTAAAACGTTGCATGAATTTATTTTCAGCTGAACAAAAATTCATTAATTAATTTTCTAAGCGTTAGACAACAAAAATAATCCAAAATAGGGTAGCGATATATATATATATATATATATATAAGCAGTCATCTCAAAACATGTCTTCTTCTTCCTTTTAACGAGTCCATAATTTTTACAAATTTTGGAGGATCTATGTGAATTCCGCTTTAATATATTCTCAATTTTCACGGTGATGATACTTCCATTGGTTTCAGTATTCCTTAAACCGTCATCCAACTTCAATTTGAAATCTTTGTCAACATCAGGAGAGCTATGAACATCGAGAACAGGAGAGATATGAACATAATTACTTCAAGACAAGAAAGATTATCTAAATCAGGCAGCACACTCTTCTTTAAAGGAGTAGCTTCATCGTTGTCCCGTTTCTTGTAAGTGTGCTTGGCAATAAAAATTCTGCCTTTTTTAGTTATTAATTCACTAATTGAAAGTTAATCTGATGTTTTATGGTGCGGTGTTACTGATGCCGGTTACTGATGGAAGCAACAGCGTTTGATTTCACACACTTTCAAATACTTTTGTAAACGTTTACATACTTTCTCATACTTAAGCTACTACTTCCGAACATTTTCGCAAATCGTAATTCGCTGCTCTAAACTCTTATCTCTGATAATGGATCTAGTATAAGCATTTAAATTGTGCCAATTTGTATAGTAATTTCCAATATAGTTAGTAATCATATTTATAGCTACCATAAATCCATTTATTCATTCTTAGATTCTGTTACCGGTGTCTTATCACACGGTAACGTTTTTATTTGTATAATTGTAAGCGATACGGTTTTTCGGTAATCTTTATTGGAAGTGACCTGTGTCCAGAGAACTAAGGCCCGTGTGCGTGAACGAAGACCTGAGACCTGTGACCCAGTCATTCAGCGAGAGACCCGAGTCGAATAGACTGGAAGGGACACGGTTCAGTGAACCGTAACCAGTGACCTGTGATCCGAGTCATCCACACCGCGTGACTCTTATCTGCCTCAATTCACAGATAGCGACCCGGTCCCGGGATCCCACTCCAACGACCCGTGATTCTGGTCAGCAATTGTTCGTGCCGAGACCATCGGCGAACAGCCCAGAAGAGAACCGGATCACTGAACGGTGAACCGAAATTATGTATGAAACGATGAATCAGTGACTCTTTGCGGGATGCAAGGGGGCCTGTCAACGCCATACATAACTGCCATGGCTGGAGAATCCCCTCCTAGCACACGATGCATGCGACCCTAATCCCAGCATGACTGGGCGTACAGTAGGGACCTGAAAAATTCGCGGTTTAGATGACCTTCAGGATAGTCTACACAGTCCTCTGTATACTCAGGCAAATAACGCCAGTTCATTGGCTGCTGACTTGTGAGTGGTCTGAACTGGTATTGCCCGTGATTCGTTACTTCTTTAGTTGAGAGTTTCTCATTGGCCCAGAGTCGCCCAGACGAACAGTGAGCCAATGGCAAAAGCAGTTTAAAGGTATACGTGGATGAATTTCAGAATAGCCTATTGCGAAATGAATGTGCGAATTTTTCCGGTATCTAGCGTACAGGCTTCGGCCTGAGACGCACCTAAATCCTTCCTCTCGGAACCCTCCCAAATACACTTAGTTCTAGTGAGATTAGGAAAAAAAATACAAATCGCCATAGATAACTTCATTCCTCGACTAGACAACATGAGATCGCCACTGAAGCATGGATGCACCCAAACCGCCACCACCCGCCTACAATCGTAACGCTGCTCGAAGAGGCAGCAATACCAGCAGGTACACTGGAAAATGCAGCGATAAGATACTGCTCTCCCACACTTAAAAATACTTTGTCATGTAGAAAAGAATGAGAAGTATGAGTGATTGGTTTTGGTGATGAGAAGAGGACGTATTGCTGTTTTATTACCGCTAGTTGTAACCTCATAGGCTAGTTGTAAGTGGCGTGACATTACTTGAAGTTTGACATGGCAGCTGGAATTGACAAACAACGGGGACGCCCAGGGCTGATCAGACGTTGGTGGCAGCCATTTTGTTTTGCGAGCGAGTGGTCCTAGCTCGAGAAGGTCGTCTGCGGACGAGTAGCTGGACCGTCCGTACCCCGTGACGATAATGGCGGCGCAGCTGTGTGAAGACGGAGCAGGCACATTTCTGGATCACCGGGTGGTGGTGACCAAAACCAGCACGCGGAACCGGAGGTGGAAGACGGAGCGGACGATTCCGGACCACAGCATCCTGGTGTCAGGAGACCGGCAGTCACAGTCGCCGCACATCGCCTGATGGCCTGGAGGCCACTTGCAACTGGACTCCGACTGGGCGAACAGCTGGGCTGCTGGTACCGACCAGGCGAGCGACTAACACCCTTAACGTCCTCAGAACGGGATGGGATTCACTTCTAACTAGGAACTTGCTTATCCCCAAGTGGGTTTTATATAACAGTTTGTAAAGTACACGGATCCTTGGACATAGCGCGTTATTTCATTGTTTATTTGTTGTTTATAAGTAAAGTAAATTTATGATCGTTGTGGAATCCGCTCTTAATATGAAGTATAAAGTAAATATTCAGTGGTGGTTGTTTATGCCTGATTGTAGAACGTGTACTTAGTAGGTTAGTTTTGTGGTAAACATAGACTCAATAATTTCCAAGAAATCATCATTATTTAAATAACTTGCTTATAATTCAGACAAGTGCGCTGATTGGTTATATGTGGCTTGTCGACTTTCAATTTTGGGTTCCGCCTTGTTTAAGGGCTGCTGTTATTAAAGAATTATGTCACTGATTTCTTGTCACTGATTTCTCTTAAGTTTTATATTGTTTGTTCTCAACTTAAGTCTTGAGCCATCTTAGAGGAGCTAAGCGAATGTTGTCAGCCGATAAAGTGCTCTAGTTAATTTATTCGTTCATTATACACGATTAGCCCTTTTGAAATTTATTGTTAATAAATGCTGCTGTTATTGTCCAAAGCATACCCTCGCTAGAATTTTTTGAAGATTGCCAACAATTAAATTGAATACACGGACAGACAATAGTAAAATTCTACATTCAACGCATTGTTACAGGCGTTTCAAATTTTAGAGTACTACCCTAATAATTTCCTATCCTTCTTATGCAAGGCGGCCACGCACATGTGTTTTAGAATTTAAAACAAAGAAGGCAATCTACATAAAGGGAATTATAAATAATCAATGAGGAAACAGTAGATAACTTGGTGGACACACATACTAAGTGCAGATAGCTAACATATAGTTACACGCTGGGTTCAGCTGGCGAATAGCACAACGAATTGCAATACAATTGTATAGATCGCATTTAACATTAACTGCCATCTATCGTCAGTAGGCGCAACATCCCGAGACAATTGACTATTGTATGCCTGCTTACAGATTTTTCAATTTGATTTAGTTAGTTTTTTACCAACCGTATTTTTAATATCACTCCAGTCCTTTTGTTATTTTATTTCTATTAATTATTTTTCATGCAAATTTTAAGTTGATTTTTTTATTGTGCCATGTAAGTATAATGTTAGTGCGTACATAATTACACGTAATTATTATTTATTTTCTAATAGCGTTATATTTTTTTCATGTTAATATTTGTTTCAGATTAATATTTTAGTATTTTCATAAAGTATAACTTCTAACGTGTGCAAAATGTTTATAGTATAGACCGTTTAGTGAATTAAAAAAACATGGGCACTATTATAATAATATTCCTTGTCCAAAATCAGGTCTAAAGCTGGGGTTTAATATTTTTTGGGGCCTTTTATCGGAGCCATGCTGCTATCTGCACATGATGGTGGTAGAGAAACGTTTACGATTTAGGCAGCGAATTCTAGAGTCGGGTGCAGAAATTAAGTGTGTGATTCGTGTCTCTAAATTTTAGTTTGTACTTGAAAAACGAATATTTTATCAACCATTATAAATATTATGAATATAATTATAATATTAAATAATATTTCTTCCAAGATTCGTATTATAAGTTTGTATTTATTATTAGTAATTATTATTTTTTCTTATGTTTTGATTATATTAGGAGATATAATTATTAATAATGGAAACATTTTAACCCTTTATTAACGCCCCAGGGGTGGAATTATGTAATTATATATAGTGCTATATTTAAGTTAGCCAAAGGCCTTAATAATAAAAACAAACGTTTCATAAAATTTGGTCAAGTATTTTTCGATTGATACTGGAACAAACAAAAAAATATTAATAACTATATTTTTAAGTTTACAATTTTGAAAATGATTATTCCTACATTTTACATCATTTCAACCACCATATAGACCTTTTATCTCGAACAATTATATCATTAGTATAGATTTTCAACGATTCTGTAAACTTTTCTCGTATTTTTACATGCATATTACAACTATCTTTGACCCGGAGACCCTTTTATAGCTAACTAACTTTATGGTTAACTAACATTATGGCTAACTTAAATATAGACTCCACAATAGAGTAAGTTTAACTTTGAAATTAAATAACTTGTGTTTTATTTGAATTTTTTTGAATTTTTTTGGTAAAAATACAAAGATTTTCAAGTTGAAGGTCCAGGACAATTTTATGAACCGATAAGACATCCCGAATCAATATATTTTTTGTCTGAAGAATGGTCAAACGAAGAACGGCATCAATATAATCACCAGATATAAGGTAAATCTTTTTTAATAATTTTGGGATTTTTTCCGAATATTTTTGTTGATAAGTATAGATTTTCCAAATCGTGGCTAAATTTACAAACAATATTACGGACTTTCCGATAGCTGAAGACGTGGTTTTTTAACTTGATGCACTCCAGCGGGTAAAAATAAAAATATGGCGTTAGCAAGCCCTACCAGACGAAAACAGAATCTATAATAGAGGCATTTAATAGGCTTCAGAAAGATCATAATGGCGTGAATGGTATATTAATTTGTATAAGTCTGCTGGTTGTTCCCACGGAAGAAGTATATGTTGACTTTCTTTTAAATATTTTATTTGAAATAACATTAAACTTTCCAGGTACGAACCGAGAACTCCGATCTTATGGATGTAAGTACGTTTTCATTTAAACAATTAGTATATTTTATAAATATTATATAAATTTTAATGTTTTTATTTGAATATGATAGTGGTGTTAAATTTCATTCACAGTAGCATATTTCTGTCTAGGTGGCATATTTTACGTTCAAGGTCAAGGTCCGTTAAGGTACTTACAGATGTTGTAATAATTGAATACTTAGTATTTATTAGCTGCCAGATAATATCTTCATTGATTTTTTTATTTAGAAAAAATTTAAATAGTTATAGTTATGGATATTTCTTTACAAAAAAAATAAAATTACGTTTTGTATTTCTCACAAACTGTAAAATTTGTCTTTTCAGTTTTTTGAAAACATTTCACTGAAAAAAGAAAATAATTTTCATGGAATTAGAAGTTTCTTGAAATTTTTTTTGTATTCTCCTTTAATACTGTGCACATTGCTTTAGTTTGAAGCTATTAAAATCTACTTCTACTAAGAAGAATATTGGTGTAGTAATAATTTTGGCCGTGTTTTCATTGGCGAGGAATAATTTTTTCTCAAAAACTCTATGTAAAAATCATTGATAGTAATGAAAGACTTCGTGTGACAAGGAATTAACACACGTTCAGCTACGAACATCGAGTAGCATCTTGGAGCGTTATAAATTGTGATGTGATGTCTAATAAATCGATGAACGCTGGCTGCACGCACGAAAAAGTGTCCCGTTACGCACATTTTCCCGTTACGCTGTGTCCCGTTACGCTCATTGTACGCTTGCGCCGCATCTATCTCTCTTCCACTCGATTGTAAAAACCACCGATTTGACTTTTTCGAGGCACATTAAACTTGAAACACTCCCATTCGTTACCTACTTTTCCTATCATTGTCCTATCCTTAACAGAATAACACAGATTTGGAAGAAGTTAAATAGCAAACATGTATGAAAGTTATAGTTAAAATAATCTGTTCGTTAAAGTAATAAACATATTTGAATTAATGAGTGCAAATAAAAGTAAATTTATCAATTAAATTGTAGATTTCATTTCACTCCTTCTTTGTATCCTTAAAAAAATTGTGATAATTCAATATGAATGATTCATTTTTATTCATAAAAGTATGCAATCATTTCATCAATGTTTTGTTATGACGTTGTCGCGTTAAACTATCGTCCGTAAACCGACTTTACAGACAACCAATTTTTTTTTGTAGGCAACTGGTTTCGTAAAGGTACAGACAGGGGCCACGTGAAGGAAGCAGACGTCGACGTCGAGGAAGACAGTGGAGCGCAGCGGTGCGGGAGGGTGACACATGTGTCTGTCCTCAGGGGTAGCTGGCCGAGGGCTGGAAGTATTCCCCCGTGTTTCAGAGGGCGGGCGCCTGCCTCCCCGGTTGAAAACCGCACCGCATCTGTAATGCGGGGTCGTCCAGGGGAGGGCTAATCACGGGGGCAGGGGGGGGCTCGCGGCGGCGGAATACTGAGTGATGTCAGGTCCCACGGGGGTGTGGGGGGTGGTGGTGGGGGGTGGGTATCGCCCAGGCCTCCAGGGGGGACCGCGCGGCCGCAGTGCGTCATTCATCGGGGGGACTTGCAGGGTCTGGAGGGCGAAGAGACAAGCCAGGGAGGGAACTGAGGACAGCACAGGTCCCGTCTGTCACGCAGTGGCACTCGTTTTAAGAAAAAAGCGTCAAGCATCGCCCGGAACTCCTGCGAGCGCGTCAGGAACTGTGACGAGCGTGACTTTTATTTGAACGAATCGTCGTCAAAAGTTTCGTCCCAAAGCTATTTTTTTTATCATTCATTAACATCCAACCAAGGAAAATATTTCAGGGAAAAAATAAAATAACAGCACACTCCCGATTATCAGCCAAATTAATTGGCAGGTCCACCGCGGATAGTGAAAATCGCGGATAATCCGCAAAAGAGCCGAAAATGGGCAACAAAAAAGGGAAACAATAATAGTAGTATAGGATAGTATGTTCTGGCACTGGCTTCTGGCTGTGCATGGTGCGGATTGTGATTGTCTGTCCGCCATCTTGGATTTTGACGTCACGGCGGCCATCTTGGACGAGCGTAACGGGACATAACGTAACGGGACAAGTAGATCACGGCGGCCATTTTGGATCCGCCATTTTGGATCCGCCATCTTGGATGACGTCATTTTGTTTTCTCGAACATTCCAGCATTTTGTTTTCCGCCATCTTGGATTATGACGTCACCGTTGCAATTTCCGTTACGTCAGCCATCTTTAACTTTTTTATTTACTATCCGATTTTAATGAAAATTTTTTTAAAATTTATAAAAAAATTCAATTAATAAAATTTTAATATATATTTTTTTAAAAATTGAACTTTTTAGACACGGAGGTCAGAGTCCTCGGTTCGAACCCGACAGAGGCAAAAAAAATTAAAAAATGGCGACCGATCCTTCCCCCTAGGTGACTGCAAGCAGACTGACCCCCACCACTTATGTCAATGCACATATACCATCAGGTAGTATGACGTCATGTCCGCCATCTTGAAATTGAGACGCCATCTTGGAAATCTTTATTTATTATCCGATTTTAATGAAAAAAATTCCAAAATTCATCAAAAAATTAACGTATTTGAATTCTGTTTGATAATATCGATGTACGTCCTTGGTTAGATTCCCGACGAGAGTAAACAGTCGATCCTTCCTCCATGAAAGCTACCTAGACTGATCTATCACCACCAATACCAAGGTATATATATCGTCAACTGGTATGACATCATTTCCGCCATCTTGTCTTCATCCACTGGAGACCACCATCTTGTTTTCGTCTGCTAGAGTGTGCCGATATCATGTAGTATAATTACCACACCTTTGACCTCGACCTTGAAATTTGACCTTGACCTTGAAATTTGACCTTGATTTGAAATTTGACCTTGACCTTGAACTTTGACCTTGACCTTGAACTTTGACCTTGACCTTGAAATTTGACCTTGACCTTGAAATTTGACTTTGACCTTGAAATTTGACTTTGACCTTGAAATTTTACTTTGTCCTTGAAATTTGACTTTGTCCCAGTCAACCATCATGGATCCGACATTTTATGTTCTGTACATGCTACCAGGAGCGACCACCTGCTGGAGTACACCATCTTGTGCGTGTACTCGTATTATAGAGTACATTTCCATCTGGTTAATTTTATTCTAACCTGCTACATTGCAGTAATCATTTATTACCGAGGTGCCCCCCGCCATCTTGAAATTCGGACGCCATCTTGAAATGATGTAATAATGTAGCTAGAAAAGCGGAAAAAAATCCAAAATTCATCAAAAAAATCACTCATTAACTTACATATCGATTTGATCCGCTCCAGTTTTTGGTTCGACCCTCGGTCGTTACAACAATGTTTAATTTTATGAAAAAAATAATAACTTCAATAAACCATGTTCAACATTCTTAAAGAGACTTTAAATCCTCTACTACCATCATCCTATAAGCCATCAAGACCACCATATTGGAAATTCGTAATTGTAATGCTAGAGATTCGGGAAAAAGTTCAATATTCATTAAATAAATTCGTAATCTATATACAGATTGATTAGATCGACTAAGGTCCTTGGTTTGATCCCTGGCCGATACAAAACAACTTTAATTTCAAAAAAGTACCAGAAAAGTGTAAGGTTCAAGAAATAAAACACCACAAAGTCTTTTACAAACATAAAATTTACTACACAATTTCTATCCTACTACAGGATCACTTGCGAAAGACAGCAATCTTATAAACATTTAGCTTTGCATAGACGTGCAACGACTACTTCTTAGCTCCAACAGCTCCAAATGCTCCAACAGCTCCAAATGCCCCAACAGCCTCCAAATGCTCCAACAGCCTCCAAATGGCTCCAACAGCTCCAAATGCTTCAACTACCTTTTCTTTCAACAGCTCCAATGATATTGGGCTACAATGCTACGAGTCTAAGAGACAACGAGGCTACAAGGCTACGAGTCTAAAAGGATCTAGCTGGTTCCGAGTTATACATGGCTGAGAGACTGCATGACTAAAAGACCGCATGGCTACGAAACTACATGTCTATGAAGCTACATGGATACAAGTCTACTCGGCTCCAACACGCAATGTACACACAGTACACACAGGAAAACGAAAAGTACACACAGTAAAACGAAACGTACACACAGGAAAGCGGAACGTACACACAGTACACACAGGAAACGGAACATACACACAGGAAAACGGAATGTACACACAGGAAAACGAAATGTACAAACAGGAAAACGAAAGTACACACAGGAAAACGAAAAGTACACACAGGAAAAAGAAATGTACACACGGGAAATCGGAACGTACACACAGTACACACAGGAAACGGAATGTACACACAGGAAAACGGAACGTACACACAGTAAACACAGGAAAACGTAATGTACACACAGGAAAACGTAATGTACACACAGGAAAACGAAAAGTACACACAGGAAAACGAAAAGTACAAACAGGAAAACGAAATGTACAAACAGGAAAACGAAATGTACAAACAGGAAAACGAAATGTACACACAGGAAAACTAAATGTACAAACAGGAAAACGAAATGTACAAACAGGAAAACGAAATGTACAAACAGGAAAACTAAATGTACACACAGGAAAACGAAATGTACAAACAGGAAAACGAAATGTACAAACAGGAAAACGAAATGTACAAACAGGAAAACGAAATGTACACACAGGAAATCGGAACGTACACACAGTACACACATGAAACGGAATGATCACACATACAGTAGCGGAAACACAGGCTTATTTGGAAATCAGGATACAAGAAATAAATCATACTTTTTTAAAATATAAATAATTCATTTTATTTTTCATTAGTACACACATGACAGTTAATCAAATGATTATTGTATGTAGCCAGCGTTCCGAAGTTCTTACAGTATGGACGATACTTCCACGATATGCGAGTAGTTTCCTCTACGAACAGATGCCACCATCAGTCTTAGCCGGTCAACCAATATTTTTGGATCTTTCCATGATGTGGAATCAATCTCTTCTGCCACCATCTTCATTGCTTGTTTATTATAAATATTATGATCTCTGGTGTCTTCCGTTTTAACACCATCCTCAGGGTTACTTTCATCATCTAGCCAGCGATCATCACAAGCTTGATCAGATTTATTTATTATAACACGACGTTTCCATCGCTTCGGTCTCAGGATACCACCACATTCTTCGATCTTGTCAGCTTTAGGTTCTGCATCACAGTCTATGCCTTTGTAAACAGCCTCAGAGTCACTGTAGCAATCACCGTAGAAGACAACGTCTTCACCCAGATTACTGCAAGAATTCAATATCGTTGATGTCGAAGTGTCTTCATCGCCTGTAGGCTTCCTTTTCAGGAGTCCACCATTTAAACAAAGTATGGAGGATCTGCTAAATATAGGCTTGAATGTATTCTCACTTTTCACAGTGTTGATACCTTCATTAGTTTCAGTCTTCCCGATACCATCAACATCCTTCAATATTTGTTTCTCGTCACGATCGGCGTGCTAAGGCTTCCATCTTTTCTATATTAATAATATTATTTGTCTTAAAATCTCCGCGTCCGTGTCACTATCACAGATGTAAATCATCATCATAGCTGTCATCAATATTGTCATGAGCTGCATCAATATCACTCATGTTATGATATCGTTTCCTCATTTCAATTGTCAGTGATTTACCACAATCTATGATCTTGTGAGCTCCATTCTCATTTTCTGTAAAAGCCTATGAGTCCAGTTTTATTATTTAATCCTTCAACCCATCATCCCAAACCCGATTAAATAATTGTAGTATATAGAAAAAAAATCATCAAAGTTCCTTTCATTTAATCTTGGAAACCGTATCATCCTTTCCACCTATAGTTTAGTTTCTTGAGCCCAAGAGTCTTTCATTATATACCATGCAGTTTTCTTCAAGAGATGTAGTATACCATTATGTCTACATACAAATCCATCCTATCATTAATTTGTTTACACATTAGAAAAACCTTCACGCTAATTTTACGTGTTTTATTAAATTACCACTTCGACTAAAATAATTACCACACATAGTAATTTCTACAAAGGACACTTTGTCCAAGACATTTTAACCATAATCTGTCTGAAAACAACCATGTCCCATCTATATCACAAAGTAAACGAGGGTTAGTGGAGATAGGTCAAACAAGTGCTAGTCACTCATAGGGTAAGAACAATGTGTTCGATACCTATCTCAGTCAATGTAGCATCTATGTATTTTTATTACCTCATGTAGAAAAATATGTTCCAATGCATACGAATTTAAACTTATTCACATACGACTAGTCAAAAGTACATAAATTCAAGCACGCCAACCGCAAAAAAAAAAAATTCTCAAGGATAGAGGCAGAGACTTCTCGATCGAGACACGCCTACCATCACCTGCAAATGAACATTGACCCCTCGCGCGGGAATTGCAAGCTTGCAGAATGCTGCGACACTCATATGTTTTGTTCAAGACATGCATACATCAATCACTAGCCTTCCAACTCAGTACACGTAAAACTCCAGTGAAATCGTAATCCAGCATACGTAAAGTACTTGCTGGAACCACTTCAAAGTATACATCACCGAACCAGAGCAGAAAATCAGCCTACGAATGTATATCTTGCTACCTACAAAAATAAATGTGTAGCACATATACGAGAGGAGTCGAACTCCACATACCATACTCAATACTCTGATAATTATAAGCGTCAAAATATTTCTAATCAAGACCTTAGCCAGTATACATTTTTTTTTCCATGTTGTAAAAATTCATGTTAGTAATCAGCAACGAAGGAGTGAGTAACTTGGACGAAGAACCGCTTACCAAGTATCCAGAATCTTACAGATACAGCCCATCCAGTGCACCAGCTTACTCCGAAGTGTGGTCAATTGATTAACACTCATTAATTTTTTAATATCACCACCATAGTATACACCAATATATGACAGGTTACGATTTAAGACCATAAATTTCCCACAAGTCTGTTAGTTTTATTTCGGGAAGTAATAAATTATTTCTCAAAAATAATAAATCAAGTTCCTAGTCAGATTTGCTCTAATGTTGCGGTATTACCTGTACCAGCACTTTACCAAAACATCTCCCATAAAAAAAAAATCTTAAGAATGCGGATGACATACTCTGACAAAAATAATTTTAGCAAAAAAAAACAGACTTCATCATTATTGGTAAAACAAAATAATACACACAAACAAGACAAAACGGACATTACAAACCCGACCAAAATTACGTGTCACATGTAGTTTATTACATTAAGATAAACGATGTAGGTTAGGGAAAAATAAATAAAAAATTCTTTAATTCTATAATTTATTTAAAATTGTTCATTTATACACAATAAAATTTGACACTGTATATATTATTTACATTTCTCAGTCCATGCGACATTCCAATTATTAAAATAAATTATTATAGTTCTTATTAAGAGTGACAAAATACAAATAATTCATACAGATCACGATACATCAGTTCAGGAGTGTAACACCTTAGAGGGCCAGAAATTATGCTGGAGACCTTCCTTTACAAAATTTATAATGTTTTTTCAAGTAAAATTTTCGTGTAACCTGTATACCACACTTCTCACACAGAAATTTTACACGGTCAAGATTTCTTCTGCAGCCATGCTTTTCATGGATGCGTGTACTTCGTAGTCGTTCAAATCGTTTACCACAGTAGCAGCACCGATACAGATACTCATCGCAATTACCATCGCTTCCCCGATGTACAACCTGCAAATGAACTTTGCTTTTACAATGCCTAATCAAATTACTTTTGTTTGTGAAATGTACACCACACGGGTCACACGGAAATGTCTCACGATTAGCGTTTCTTCTACAGACATGATTTTCATGTCTTCTTGCATGTTGACGGTATTTAAAACTTTTGTCACAGTACGTACACAGATGTCTCGTCGTTAGACCTTGAGTCACCGACGGCTCGGAAAGTATCTTACTTTCAATGTGCACTGCTGTTGTATGCGACGAAGTCCCGTATGTTGCATGAGCTGGAGATTTCCCAGTCGACATTGACAAATCATATGTACTGGATGCCAAAGAATCTGATGTATACACGACTGATGCAGAAGCTGGGAATTGCTCACAAAATGTTTTATTTACCAAATGCGGAGTAGTTACAGGTATTGTAGTCTCCTCTTCGTTCGTTAATGCACACATTGAAGTCTCTTGGAGTGAAGAGACAGTAGATACAGCCATCATTGAGATCTCTAGAGATGGTAGGCTCGTTACCATCGGAATCTCTGGAGCTGCCCTCATCGTTGTCATAGGGATCTGCTTCGTCATCATCGCCTCCGTCGTCAGGGACCCCGGTGAAGACGCGAGACCCTTCGTCAAGATATCTGCAGCGGGTGACCCCGTCACCATTGGGATTTGTACCGATTTCGACGTTGCTACCATTGAGTTCGGATACACATCAATATTCATGTATCGGACTTATATGCAGACAAGCAAATTCATCAGATCTGCACTGTACCACTACAAGAGGTGGACTGAGGGACCTGCTGTCTAAGACTCGCTTAAATAACAGTGTCCGCTTGTATAATACGCAAGTCAATACATCATCCATTGTTATTACTTAAAAAAATTAGGAATTTCAAGGAATGAGAATTTAAATTATATATACAATCAACTAATCACACATCCTACATACACGGTTAATTTAGACTTAATAGAGGAGCAAGAGTCTGTAATCAATGGAACTTTCACAACCCAAACAAAATTTAAAGTAGGTACCCAAATTTAAATATTATGATGTAGAACTACACATAACATCCAACTGACTCAAAATGACTACAACGCATGACTAAAATAATTTATACGATACCAGGCTAGGTCCAAAGTCAATTTTTTTTGTACCTCTCATCTACAGTTCAGAGGACATTCAGTGTTGATATAGCTACAGCCAAGACATGTCCAGTACCATACATTTTCAAAGCCTTCAAAGTCGATCCTTGTTAAGCCTTATGACAAAAGTCTCCGAAACAAGAGACCTACTCTACAAGATTACTAGACATTTTAAGCTTGTCATAGCACACATCGATAAAAATCTTCGTAAATAACCCTAAATATTATCAGACCACTAGCATTCGATTTATGCACATACAGTAGGTCACCAACATATTCGTCAACACATGACCATTCTACATTAAGCTCCTCACTTACTTATATCAGCCTACTCGACTACACCCAGCACACATAAACTAAAAGAAGTCAAATAATATCCTATTATTTATTTACATTCGAATATTTAACAGCATGCCGACTGCTAATTAAATAAGCCTGACAGTGAACATGTTAGCAAAGTTTACTTTTATATAGGACCAGGAATCCATTGAACCTTCAGAACCTAGCTACACATACACAGTGCTGGATGCAAGGAATTCTACACTCATTTGTCATCACTGACACTCACATTCCATAATATAATCTCAATTCGGCACTCATTTTCCATCATTAACATTCACACAAATGCAAATTAACCACCATCGACACTCAATTCAACACTCACTTTCCATAATCTAAACTCAATTCGGCACTCGTCTTCCATCATCGACACTCATATTACATCATAGGCACTTGAGTCAACACTCATTTTCCATCATTAACAGTCACACAAATGCAAATTAACCACCATCGACACTCAATTCAACACTCACTTTCCATAATCTAAACTCAATTCAGCACTCATTTTCCATAGTCGACACTCAATTCAACCCTCACTTTCCATAATCTAAACTCATTTTCCATAGTCGATACTCAATTCAACACTCATTTTCCATCATCGACACTCCATTCGACACTCATTTTCCATCATCGTCACTCAATTCCTCACTCATTTTCCATCATCGACACTCAATTCGACACTCAATTTCCATCATCGACACTCAATTCGGCACTCATTTTCCATCGATGACACTCAATTCAACACTCATTTTCCGTCATCTATACTTAATTCTACATACTCTTTCCTTCTTCGACACTCATTTTACATCATCTACATACAGTAAAATGGAAACTTTCCATCATCCACACACACACACACACACAGATACATATATAAATATATTCATACACAACTCAATTCTTTAAAGTAGCAAACACATGAACTTTATTAGGGCATGAATAAGGACACATTTTAATAACAATTTTTAAAATTATATTTATATCAAAAATACAAAAGTATAAAATTTCATCAGTCAATACACATTACTAACTTATTATATATACCCTGAAATTCTAAGTTCATCAAATATAGCCCACGTTTCTTTGATAACTGATAAAATTTCGTCATCTTGCGAAACAAGTAAAAGTCGCAACCTGTTCACCAACACGTTCGGGTCTTTCCACGATATATAATCAATTTCACTTGATGACACCATCTTCTTCGATTGTTTGCTGAACATATTCTGAAAATCGTTGTAATAATGATTATGATAAGTTGTATCATCATCATCGCTGCTGTCCACATCTTTATCAAACACACTGACATCTTCATCTTGCATATCCCAGTATTTCGAATTTCTTTTCATTGGAGTACCGTCATTGGCATCAAGCTTACTTGCTAATTTTCCAAACGTCTTGTCACTTTTTCTGGAGATGATACTTTCATTATCTTCTACCTTACTTATATCTCCAACACCATTTAAGCTATATCCTTTCTCAAGACCTGGAGAGATTTTAACACAATCGCTTTTAAGACTAGGTCGATCAATTTCATTGTAAGACATACTGTCCCCGAGCTTGGCTTTACAAGTTTTATAGTGTCTTTTTAAATTCTCTCTTCGTGTCATCCGCCTACCACACTTGCCACAACTTAGTATTTGACGGAATGGACTTTTAACACAATCGTTCTTTTCATGTCTACGAGCATTATAGCTTTTATCAAAGTATTTGCTACAGTATGTACAATGTCCTTCAGATCGAGATCGATATTTGAGTATCGTACCTTCACTAGACTGTACGTACTCCATAATGGTTGAATAGCCACTAAAAGTATTATTTAGGTACTTCGTATTTTTATGTATGAACATTCATCAATTATTTACGGAAAAAGATTTTTTTTCTCATTTTGACTAAAAAACTCATGTTCGACGTAGTTTTACTACCCACCTTCATATTTCCTCATATGTTATGGTGTAAAAGCAACCAAAGTTGGTTGTAGGTTACGGAATGCTCACTCACGATCTGTTGAAAAAGGTGTGCTTCCCTAGATCTCAAGAGGAAGAACATTGACCTTATTTAAAAATTTGCGAATAATATCATGGCCTAGCAAGAATCACAAGATAATCTATTCTCATATTAGCAACCATCATGTATCAGTTGTCTGTATATGCAGTCTCTGTTGTCTGTATAAGTAGACAATGTTTTGTGTGGGATGCTGGATGCTCCCTAACGATCGCAACAGAAGGAGGGCTTCGCTAGAACTCAAGGGGAAGGGAAATCTTCGTGTGTGATAGCTTTTCCCATTTGTTTCAAGACATAGTAATCGTCTGATTAATGAACTTTGGTTTTTGTGTGATTTCCACCTGTTAAAATTCTTTTTTAAGTGTTGATTTGATAATATGACTTCAGAAATTTAAACGAAACTCTGAATAAAATTACCTGTCTTAGAAACCAAGGACAATGCAGTTTGTCCTTCATGTTAATGCTTCTCAGCTGTCTCAAAGATTATTATTTGTCTGAGTAAAGTTATTATTTTTTTAAATCCACCTTGATAAAAATATTGTAAGTGCTGATTTATTGACAGAATTCACTGATTAAATGTAACTCTGACTAGAAATGACATGACTCATTAAGTAAAAAATTCTTCATGCAGAGCTAGATCTCTCACAAATAATCTGTAGCACTCGGCGAAAACCATCAGATGTCTAGTTAGGTATAATCAGAAACACTTGGAGAAAGCCATCAATATAATAACAAGAATAATCTGAAGCACTCGGAGAAATCCATCAGATGTCTATTTAGGTATAATCAGAAACACTTGGAGAAAGCCATCAATATAATAACAAGAATAATCTGAAGCACTCGGAGAAATCCATCAGATGTCTAGTTAGGTATAATCAGAAGCACCCGGAGAAAACCACCATAATATTGACAAGAATAATCAGGAGCACACGGAGAAAACCTCCATAATATTAACAATAATAATCGGAAGCACACGGAGAAAACCACCATAATTTTGACAAGAATAATCGGAAGCACACAGAGAAAACCACCACAAGTTTTCTTTGATATCATAAAAATACAGAAAAAAAAATATTGAAAAATAAAAATAAATTAATAAAAAATTTAAAATGACAAAAAAAAATAAAAAATATAAAAAAATTCTGGCTTGTACTAGAACTATATCTTTGCTTAACAATGAGAAGTTCACAAGCTAGCAGAATCTGTTTAAGACAAATAATATTATTAATATAGAAATATAGAAAAGATGGAAGCCTTAGCACGCCGATCGTGACGAGAAACAAATATTGAAGGATGTTGATGGTATCGGGAAGACTGAAACTAATGAAGGTATCAAAACTGTGAAAAGTGAGAATACATTCAAGCCTATATTTAGCAGATCCTCCATACTTTGTATAAATGGTGGACTCCTGAAAAGGAAGCATACAGGCGATGAAGACACTTCGACATCAACGATATTGAGTTCTTGCAGTAATCTGGGTGAAGACGTTGTCTTCTACGGTGATTGCTACAGTGACTCTGAGGCTGTTTATAAAGGCATAGACTGTGATGCAGAACCTAAAGCTGACAAGATCGAAGAATGTGGTGGTGTCCTGAGACCGAAGCGATGGAAACGTCGTGTTATAATAAATAAATCTGATCAAGCTTGTGATGATCGCTGGCTAGATGATGAAAGTAACCCTGAGGATGGTGTTAAAACGGAAGACACCAGAGATCATAATATTTATAATAAACAAGCAATGAAGATGGTGGCAGAAGAGATTGATTCCACATCATGGAAAGATCCAAAAATATTGGTTGACCGGCTAAGACTGATGGTGGCATCTGTTCGTAGAGGAAACTACTCGCATATCGTGGAAGTATCGTCCATACTGTAAGAACTTCGGAACGCTGGCTACATACAATAATCATTTGATTAACTGTCATGTGTGTACTAATGAAAAATAAAATGAATTATTTATATTTTAAAAAAGTATGATTTATTTCTTGTATCCTGATTTCCAAATAAGCCTGTGTTTCCGCTACTGTATGTGTGATCATTCCGTTTCCTGTGTGTACTGTGTGTACGTTCCGATTTCCTGTGTGTACATTTCGTTTTCCTGTTTGTACATTTCGTTTTCCTGTTTGTACATTTCGTTTTCCTGTGTGTACATTTAGTTTTCCTGTTTGTACATTTCGTTTTCCTGTTTGTACATTTCGTTTTCCTGTTTGTACATTTCGTTTTCCTGTTTGTACATTTCGTTTTCCTGTTTGTACATTTAGTTTTCCTGTGTGTACATTTCGTTTTCCTGTTTGTACATTTCGTTTTCCTGTTTGTACATTTGGTTTTCCTGTTTGTACTTTTCGTTTTCCTGTGTGTACTTTTCGTTTTCCTGTGTGTACATTACGTTTTCCTGTGTGTACATAACGTTTTCCTGTGTGTACTGTGTGTACGTTCCGTTTTCCTGTGTGTACATTCGGTTTCCTGTGTGTACTGTGTGTACGTTCCGATTTCCCGTGTGTACATTTCGTTTTCCTGTGTGTACTTTTCGTTTTCCTGTTTGTACATTTCGTTTTCCTGTGTGTACATTCCGTTTTCCTGTGTGTATGTTCCGTTTCCTGTGTGTACTGTGTGTACGTTCCGCTTTCCTGTGTGTACGTTTCGTTTTACTGTGTGTACTTTTCGTTTTCCTGTGTGTACTGTGTGTACATTTCGTGTTGGAGCCGAGTAGACTTGTATCCATGTAGCTTCATAGACATGTAGTTTCGTAGCCATGCGGTCTTTTAGTCATGCAGTCTCTCAGCCATGTATAACTCGGAACCAGCTAGATCCTTTTAGACTCGTAGCCTTGTAGCCTCGTTGTCTCTTAGACTCGTAGCATTGTAGCCCAATATCATTGGAGCTGTTGAAAGAAAAGGTAGTTGAAGCATTTGGAGCTGTTGGAGCCATTTGGAGGCTGTTGGAGCGTTTGGAGGCTGTTGGGGCATTTGGAGCTGTTGGAGCATTTGGAGCTGTTGGAGCTAAGAAGTAGTCGTTGCACGTCTATGCAAAGCTAAATGTTTATAAGATTGCTGTCTTTCGCAAGTGATCCTGTAGTAGGATAGAAATTGTGTAGTAAATATTATGTTTGTAAAAGACTTTGTGGTGTTTTATTTCTCGAACCTTACACTTTTCTGGTACTTTTTTGAAATTAAAGTTGTTTTGTATCGGCCAGGGATCAAACCAAGGACCATAGTCGATCTAATCAATCAGTATATAGATTACGAATTTATTTAATGAATATTGAACTTTTTCCCGAATCTCTAGCATTACAATTACGAATTTCCAATATGGTGGTCTTGATGGCTTATAGGATGATGGTAGTAGAGGATTTAAAGTCTCTTTAAGAATGTTGAACATGGTTTATTGAAGTTATTATTTTTTTCATAAAATTAAACATTATTGTAACGATCGAGGGTCGAACCAAGGACTGGAGCGGATCAAATCGATATGTAAGTTAATGAGTGATTTTTTTGATGAATTTTGGATTTTTTTCCGCTTTTCTAGCTACATTATTACATCATTTTAAGATGGCGTCCGAATTTCAAGATGGCGGGGGGCACCTCGGTAATAAATGATTACTGCAATGTAGCAGGTTAGAATAAAATTAACCAGATGGAAATGTACTCTATAATACGAGTACACGCACAAGATGGTGTACTCCAGCAGGTGGTCGCTCCTGGTAGCATGTACAGAACATAAAATGTCGGATCCATGATGGTTGACTGGGACAAAGTCAAATTTCAAGGACAAAGTAAAATTTCAAGGTCAAAGTCAAATTTCAAGGTCAAAGTCAAATTTCAAGGTCAAGGTCAAATTTCAAGGTCAAGGTCAAAGTTCAAGGTCAAGGTCAAAGTTCAAGGTCAAGGTCAAATTTCAAATCAAGGTCAAATTTCAAGGTCGAGGTCAAAGGTGTGGTAATTATACTACATGATATCGGCACACTCTAGCAGACGAAAACAAGATGGTGGTCTCCAGTGGATGAAGACAAGATGGCGGAAATGATGTCATACCAGTTGACGATATATATACCTTGGTATTGGTGGTGATAGATCAGTCTAGGTAGCTTTCATGGAGGAAGGATCGACTGTTTACTCTCGTCGGGAATCTAACCAAGGACGTACATCGATATTATCAAACAGAATTCAAATACGTTAATTTTTTGATGAATTTTGGAATTTTTTTCATTAAAATCGGATAATAAATAAAGATTTCCAAGATGGCGTCTCAATTTCAAGATGGCGGACATGACGTCATACTACCTGATGTTATATGTGCATTGACATAAGTGGTGGGGGTCAGTCTGCTTGCAGTCACCTAGGGGGAAGGATCGGTCGCCATTTTTTAATTTTTTTTGCCTCTGTCGGGTTCGAACCGAGGACTCTGACCTCCGTGTCTAAAAAGTTCAATTTTTAAAAAAATATATATTAAAATTTTATTAATTGAATTTTTTTATAAATTTTAAAAAAATTTTCATTAAAATCGGATAATAAATAAAAAAGTTAAAGATGGCTGACGTAACGGAAATTGCAACGGTGACGTCATAATCCAAGATGGCGGAAAACAAAATGCTGGAATGTTCGAGAAAACAAAATGACGTCATCCAAGATGGCGGATCCAAAATGGCGGATCCAAAATGGCCGCCGTGATCTACTTGTCCCGTTACGTTATGTCCCGTTACGCTCGTCCAAGATGGCCGCCGTGACGTCAAAATCCAAGATGGTGGACAGACAATCACAATCCGCACCATCCACAGCCAGAAGCCAGTGCCAGAACATACTATCCTATACTACTAATAATTTCAACTTAAAAATATAAATATTTATGTACAGTAAAAGATACAATTAATAGTAAAAAAATTTAAATGATGCTAAATTACTGAATAATTAACATACAATACATTTCGGTAATGTAAACATAACAAAAGTGTTCGGTTCTAGCTTAGTAACAAGGATACAGTAATTATACTGTTCGTACTCAGAGGCTTCATTTGACACTGCGTGAGTTCCGTGAAGGCATGTGGCGTTTTACTGTATACTGCACACATTACACTTGTCAGTAGAGTTCCAATTTGCTCACTTGTAATAAAATACAGATTTACATATGAGCTGTATTTTTTCGTAACATGCGCGGATAATCCGCACTACGGATTATCCGCACTACGGATTATCCGCACTACGGATTATCCGCCCGCGGATAATAGGGAGTTTACTGTAATTCAAAACATTTCTTATTGATATATAAACTAGCGTGGTAAGTCATAGCTACGTAATACGGGATTACTAGCACATCAAAATTAAAAAAATATATATATATAAGTAAAATTTATAATAAGCCACTTGGTTTTGAAAATTGTTCGCAGGTTTTTCGAGAACTCTCCCGTAACATATAAGGAAATACGTCTGCATGGAATTCAAGGCACAGAAATTTGTAATCCATAGCCTATCTCGATTTCTAAGTATGATATTTATCTTTGTTGATGACTGGTATGATATTTTTTTCACAAAAACAATGGTAAATTTAACTACAAGTCAACAAAGAATTTTAATTCAAAATATTTCTTAGTTATGTCCAAAAAAGTTTTCAACAATAGAAAAAAAAAGCCATTGAAACATTGCATACAATATCAACGTCTTCTAATGTTAAAGACAATGAAGTTTTATTATTGAGAATGCTAAACTTACTTTACTTTAGGAAATATAAGGGAAATTAAGATATTTTTTGAACACATATGCTTTTAACATTTGAAGGGTGCAGGGGAAAAACCAACAGGGTCCATAAAACTAAATTGTGCAGGAGAGAGAAAAGAAAGTTTGAAACGTTATAAGTGATATAATGTAGTGTCCATGTTTGTATAAATTATTTAAAAAATTAGTTTAGACCTCGTTGTGTTCCCCTTGAAAATACAGTAATATTCTGTTTTTATTTTATTGCACAATTAATTATTTACTGAAACAGTGACTGGACTCTGTTGGTTATTCCCCTGGATTTTGTAATAGGCTCAATATATTTCTGGAAATATTGTTTATTATTGAATGTTTTATTAGACTATTAAGTCTGAAAACAACAAGAAACAATCTACAGAGTATATACCTTCGTTAAATTATTTGAGGTCAATGGTTTCTTTTTATGTTCAACTAACATTAAAACAATATAAGATATAAAATTCTGATAGCAAAAAAAAAAGATGATTTTCTATTTAATTGTGTGACAGTATCTTTCCACAGATATCTTTATAATATTGAAATTATCAGCACACATCTAGATATCACTTTCCTCATCAGGGATGTCATTATCATGGCTGTGCTGATGAATAGCAAGAAGTTGTCTGTAGTATTCCTTGGATCCCTCATCTTCACAGAACTTTGACAGGATTTCCAGGTCTCGACACTTCTCATTGGGCAGAGGAATAGGTGCAAGGTAGAGCTGGGCAGGTTCTTGAAGATTTGGCAGTGTGGATTTTTTCTGCCGCTTCTTCAATTGATCCTTTACAAGTGCAGAGAAGAACACTCCATTGTACATTTCTCTGTGATCTACGGTTTTTGGATCTGATTGAACGAATCTTAGCTGTTTTACTGGCCTTATAGCAAAAGGAAGCTTCTTCTTGTACAATTTTGAAGAAAGAAATCCACCCCAGGCTTTGAACATTGTTTGGCCACATGATACAACAACAAACGGATTCGGCTTGGCTCTGGCCCCTTCGATAACTTCTCTCCAGGCATTAGGAGTTTCAGCCTTTGCATGCTTAAGGATTAATCCCATATTTTTATCAGGTTCCATGAAAGAATGGCCACGCACCGGGTATGTAACAGTAACCATCTCAAAACGCCTTAATTCTGTAGTTACATAGTGCAGGAACTGAATGATATTATGATTTTTGTTTTGTCCTGCACATGAGTCGGCGAAGATATGAAGCTTTTGAATGCCAGTGTCCAGATAGGTGTAGAAAAAATGATACAGCATTGAGCAAACATCATCTGACCCCTTTTTTGCCACTGTCTGGTGATAGGTATACATTATTGAGGAGCCACTTGATAAAACATGTACATTGAAGATGTAAAACGCAAGCTGTCTTCTAAAGTACACCTCACTTGAGGTTATGTTTGGCGTAGGAAGATTTGCCCCGAAATCAATAGCAATGGCCTCAACAGTTGGAGACTGCATAGCTTCCTTTTTGGCACTTCTTTTCTTTTTGTATAACCAGTCAGCTTTCTTGAGGTGAAGTGTTCTCTCATCTTCTAGCCTCCTATGATCCTCCTGCAACTTCACTAGATCCTCATTACTTGTAGCACTGGCAATTTTTCTAGCGGTATCGGTGAGTTTGGCTTTATGTTCATCACACCAACAGCATGTTTCGGTTCGAGGATAGCCGAAAGCAATGTTGAACTCAGACACGAAAATTTTTCGGAATGTTTCATAAGAGATGTCAATATTGAGATGTTTAGTCAAAAATAGCCCAAGAAGTTTTTTGACATTCAATTCCTCTGGAAGATACACTTTTTGAGAGTCTTTCAAGCTGTAGTGTGCTTTACGTCCCTTTAAACTACCAAAAAACTGCATCACAGCTTCACGGGTCTGTTCAGTGAGCTTATGAGGGCGATTAGCGTGTTTGCCTCGTCCATCAATAGGTGACGTGCCTGTTGTTCTCAAAGATGTTTTGATTGTGTGTAACCGGGAGGGTTTAATTCCAAACAGTGACTGGAACCCTTTAAAGAATACTGGTACTTATACTGTACAGCCACTCCTTACCACACGAACTTTGTAGCTATAGGAACTATCATTTAACCTAGCATCTTCTACATTCTTCCTTGGTCTTCGCCGTGCCACAGGATGTGTTGAAATAAGGCCTGAGAGATAACTGTTCTGTGCATTAGTACCACCTTCATGTCCAATGTTGTTGAATGTTCTTATTAATTCATTTCGTTCAGCCAAAGAAATATTCTGAAAACATTCAAACCGTTTACACTGACAGTCAACTCCAGTTTCAAATGTCGTTGCCCGCAGCTGCTTGGTAACATCTTTGAGGCGACCAAATTTCATGCGTTTTTTCGTTGTTGTTTCATCACGTGCATGTACATTTTCATCACTCACTTCACTTTCAAGTAATTGAAATTCGTCGTCAATCATTGTTTGCACACAAGTTACTACAGAAATTGAAGAATTATTTCATTCACCATGAAACATTGATTGTAAGAATCTTTTATAACTGGTATAACACAATACAATCTGCATCAATAAACACAAACACACAAACAACATAAAACAATAAAAACCGTCTGGGCCAAAGATAATATAACACACAGCAGTGCAATACCCTACAAGAATCACATAAGTCAGAACTAGGACTGTGTTGGTTATTCCCCTGTTTCAGATGGACTCTGTTGGTTTTTCCCCTGCACTATAAAAATAAAAGCTGCAATACCTTTGGACTGCATCGTTTTTTCCATTTTATCAACTTGCAATGTTACAATAAAGCATGACAGCACTGAATTACAATCATAACCTCAATTTTAACTTTTTTGGACTCTGTTGGATTTTCCCCTGCACCCTTCATTTGGTTTATTTTATTGTTCAACATATTTATTTTTATGTTAATGTTTTTAGTTGTTGAATTAACATACATAATATTTAGTAATTAGTGCCTAGATAATTATAATTAGGTGTTTATATTAAAGCCTTGTGCCTGATTTTCTTGCAAATAATTATGTAACTGTAAAATTATAATCATTTTTTGTGATAATTTTTTTAAAAATGTTGCTTAAGATATCATACGCAAACATTTATATAAATATTTTTTTCAATTTTGCAGGCATTAAAAATCTGACGTGTAATACTTGGTTACATATTACACATTATTTTATCCTGGATGCATATAAAAACGATGGTTTTACTTTTCGTATACATTATGGTCATAGAAGGTAAAGGATGAAATTTTAAAGTGAAAAAAAGGAAAAACCCTTAATAAACCAACTAGCTCATGGATCAATCCCCCCACATATAACCTGCCAAGTGAGTAGTATATCGTTGGTTCTTTCTGGGACTGGAGACGGAGTGAGTTGCTGGTGCCGATGTCCGCCATCTTGGTTTGTGACGTCACTATGGCCATATAGGATGACCTTGACCTTTGACCTTGACTTTGACCTTAAAAATTAGCCAAAATTATAAAAAAAATCATTTTTTTTTTTTTTACAAATTAACCAAAATTTATAAAACATTTTCAGGTTTGAGGAAAAATAATTCGCCAAAAAATCCAAATAAATCCAAAAATTCTACATTTTCCTATTTTGAGGGAATATTTCCGTTTTAAGGACAAATTTCCCATTTTCCCCCTCAAAAATAAAAAAAAAATAATTGGAAATGCGGGATGTCCCAAAAGACTCTTGCCTTTGAAAGAACCCAAATTACTTAAAGCGTCTTGAGAATCCTAAAAGCAAGCCGCCCTTAACCACCGAGTTCACGACCTTGACCTTTACCGTAAACCTAAAATTATTACATTTTTGTCCAAAAAATTCCAAAATAATCCCAAAAATATTTTAAAAAAATTGTCTACTTCAAACGTTACGATTTTAGTTACGCACACCATATTGGATTCTAGATCGATACACTTATGCTTGCGCCCGCTACCTTGGATTACAGAACACTGCACGTTTAGTTACGGTAGTCATCATCTATGTGCTTGACTTCATCGTTGTACTTTTTGTTACGCCAACCACCTTGGATTCTAGAAAAGTTGCAATTTTCTTTACGGGCGCCATGTTAAAAATCCGTATTTTTTATGCTATAAAATCGGTAAAATTTAAAAAATTTAAAAAATTTAAAATTGTAATAAAAATAACCTCCGCCAATTTGAAAATTGACCGTCATATTGTAAATTCGTAATCATTATACAATTTTAATGTTTTTTTTTTAAATTTATATAAAAATTCATCTGATTTTATTTAATAAATAAACGTACTTGAATCGTAGAGTCCTCGGTTCGAATCCGAAAAGGGCGTTCAATTAATAATGGCAATGGTTCCTTCCTCCAAGGAATCTTATAGTCCTATAGCCTCGAAGTCTCTTAGTCTCGTAGTCTTGTAGTCTCGTAGCTTCGTAGTCTAGTTGCCTCGTAGCCAAATGTTGCTGGAGCAGTTAGGCCAAAGACACCTGGAGCCTATGAATTTTGGAGCAAATGACTTTTTTAGCCATACATAGTTTGTTGGAGCCAATGACATTTTGAGCCAAAGACTGTTGCAGCCAATGACTTTTGGAGTCAAGGACTTCATCTTATGCATATTAATTTCTGGTTTTATTTTGACCAAGTAATGCAGTAGGCCTACTGCTGACGTTTGAAGAAACGCATTAGGTGAAACAAACAGAATTATATTTGTTGATTAATAAGAGATTAAAAATATTGCTTAACACTACGCTTACCTGACTTTGTTCATCCGTCCATTGATCAGCTCAACCAGGAAGATATCGAAAAACGTAGCGAGATCAGCGAAAACAAGATCACGTTATTTTCAATTTTATATTTTTTGAATCAACAAATTAAATTATTTCCAACTTAAAGTTTTTTTTAAAATAAAGTATTAAAAATATGAAGGCTTATTTTACTTTATTTTTTAAGATTTAATAAAAAAATTTAAAATGGAATATAAGGTTAATAAACTGAACACACCGCACGCAGCATGAAGATCCTAGTAGCACTCAGGCACAAGCTTGCTTTTGTGAGAGTTTATTTTCATTTAAAACTTAAGTGTGATGGATTAAATATGTAAAATAATGGAAATAAAACAAATTATTGTTTAAAAAAAAAAAGCTGTCTTGAATCTGAATCAAGGTTGCTGTAATGCTTTGAACAACTCCTGCCAGATGAAACATATGTGCCCGCTGACGGGAGTTATGGCTAGGGGTGAGGAGGGGAGGCGGCGCGCGGTAATGGCGGAGTTTCGGCGCGCGGGAGGCGCCTACACGGGAACCTACTCCAACAAGTGCGACTCCTAAATATTGGAGGCGCGCGTCATGCCGGCCGGAGGTTTCAGAGGCGACTCCTTTCTCCCTGGGACATCCCCCCCCCCCCTTCTCAACCTGCTCGGAGCGCCGGACACGACGGCAGTTTTATCAGGAACACGCCGAGACTTTTTTTAATGAAACCACTTCAGAAGGTCGAGTGCATCATTCAGTCCTTTCACCCCGTCGCGTCGCACCGCGCGCCTGGATTCAAAACATTCAGTTGCATTTCCACGTTTCTCCCGATTCCATACATCCTACATTCAATCAAAGCATAAGTTACTTTATTTTGTTAACCACGTGCATCCAATTTGTATGATTATTACTAGGATGTTAAAGACCGAAATTTAAATACCGTTCGAAGCATATTTTTTTATCAAATTTTTTCTTATATCTATTCTTCATTCATGAGAAATTAAAGACAAAACGTAGTTTAAGTATTGTTCAAAACCAACTTTTTTTTTATCCACACTATTCCAAACGCTATACTTTCTACATAGGCCATAAGAGACAAAAATGTCGTTTCAACATCGCTCAATTTTTTTTTCTTTTTTTGTGTAACCATATTATTTCAATTGCTTTACCTCCTTCATTGAACATTAAATTCGAAAACTCTTTTAAATAGTCTTTAAAACATTTTTTTTTTTAACAATAGTATTCCAACTGGATACATCCTGCATGGGACATTAAAGGCAACAAATATTAAAAATAATTTTCAAAACATACAATTTTTTTTGATCTTATTACATTATTCCGGGATCTGCGTTGATGTCGTCACCGCTGCCATCAGGGTCCCCGATGTCGATGGTACACAAAACATAATGGTCTGCGCAATTGTCGTCGTCAGTGCCAATGGTAACGTCATCGCCGCCACCATCAGGTTCTGCTTCGTCGATGGTAAACTGTCCATCGAGCTCGACATTGGAACAGCAATCAATATCAGGTAACGTACCAAAGATAAAGCCGATACGATCCACCCCTCAGCTGTCAGAGGAGGACTGAGGGCCCTGTCGTATAAGATTCGCTTCTATATCCGCGTCCGCTCAAATAATATGCTAGACAAAACATGATTCATTTACATTAATACGCAAGTAAAAACAATATTTAAAAAAAGGAAGCACACTAAAAATCAGGTAACACATTTAAAAGCTCATTAAAAAAGTAAGCGCATTGAAAAAAAAGTACATTTTACTAAAAAGACGCACATTTGTATGAAATTTTGACAAAAAGGAAGCACATTTAACGAAAAGGACGTACATGTGCATTATCATAAAATCAGCGGGGATAAGTTCTCGCCACAGGGATACGTTCACGCCTAATTAATATTTCTTGCCACAGGGATACTATCTGGCGAAAGGGATACGTTCACGCCAAAGAGATTCGATCTGGCATCTGGGACAAGTTCTCACCACAGGGATACGATCTGGTCCCAGGGATAAGATCTCATCAGTAGAATACGATAATACAGGCTTGACTATGTACATTTTAATAAAAGGATGTAGCTACATTTAACGAAACGGATGTACATTTTCACGAGAATTTAACTCAGTAGAATGCAATAGCCAATTTACGGTAAGCTACAATACTTCCAACTGTCTTTGACTCCAAATGTCTTTGTCTCCAAAAGTCATTTGCTCCAAAATTTATTAGCTCCAGCTGATTTTGGCTCCAAAAGTCATCGTCTCCAGCTATCTTAGGCCTAACTGCTCCAGCAGCATTTGGCTACTAGGCAACTTAGCTATGATGCTACAAGACTACAAAACTACGAGGCTACGAAGCTACGAGACTACGAGGCTACATGACAACAGGCTACGAGACTACAGGGCTACAGGCTTCTTGACTACGAAGCAAAAGGACTGCTAGATTGAAAGGCTGCAATTGGCTACAATAGCTTCATTTGACAGCGAGAGTTAATTTATTTCATGCAAAAAATGTTTTGTAAGTAGTCCCGATTCTTGCGACAAATGCACCACATGCTTTGTTACAGAGGCAATCACTCGTTTTATGTGGGACTAGCTGCCCGACCCGGCTTCGCATGGCTATACTAATGGAAAAAAATTAAGCCACATCTCCCATTTACAGAAATGAGGAAAAAAAATTCAGTGAAAATTTATTACTATGCTGTATAATGTACCGGAGAGAAAATGAATAGCACCGATGGTTTCCCGACTCGTGCACGCAACGTACAACTGATGTACCCGTACTTCGCTACGGCAGTCTACAGGCAGATCACTCTTGCGCCACTCATTATACATGCCCCTACTTGTGGGTACGCCACTGCCGCGCGATGCCCGTTGCCATGGAGACGCAGAAGGCATGAACAATGCAAAATCCTGTTCTCATGCAGACAAAGTACCCACTGTTTCCTGGTTTTAACCACCCGTGGGATCTAATTTTCGGAAAATGTCATCCTGCGTAACATAAGGAACATTACTGTGATGTTTCAAGTCTGTAAAATATATATACTTGAAATAAAGGGCAATAAAATAATTAAACACAGAGAGAGGAAAAAAACAATAGTTTAGGTTTGCGATTGAAAGTGATAAAAAGTATTTAAATACTAATTGAACTCTTATGAGGGTACTGATTGCTTCGTTGTTAATATCACATGGGTGTTTTTTACTTGTATGGGAAAATTAAGAATGATAAGGCATCTAGTGCGTGGCAACAATGTTAATAGGCAATAGCGCCTGCGGCATTAACACACACTTTGTACGTGTACTGCATGTTGTATTTAACCCCCTCCAACGCATTTGATTCTAAATTGGACTTTTAGTAAGGATCCCTAATGTTATTTATAATATAATATAGCCTATAGCCTTCCTCGATAAATGTACTATCCAACACTGAAATAATTTTTCAAATCGGACCAGTGGTTCCTGAGTTTAGCGCGTTCAAACAAACAAACAAACAAACTCTTCAGCTTTATAATATTAGTATAGATGCGGGATGCTCACTGACGATCGCAAGGGAAGGAGTGCTTCGGTAGACATCAAGGTGAAGGAAATTGGTCTCACATGTCAATGTTTCTCAGCTGTTTGAAATCATATTAATCGTCTAAGTAATGAATTTTTTCATTTGACATGTTATCCAGATACTTGCTCTTTCGAGTGGAATGCCGGATGCTCACTTACCATCGTAAGAGGAGGGCTTTGCTAGACACCAAGGAGAAGGTAGTTCGTCTTTACTTGATAGTTATCCTCAACTGTCTTAAGGCATATTAATTGACTGAGTAATGATTTTTTTAAATTGAATTCCTTGAGATGAAATTATTATGAGTATTGGTTTAGTAACATACATTCACTAATTAAAAATAACTCTGAATAAAATTGCATGAAACATTTTGTACAAAAATTTTCATGCAAAGATTGATATCTCTGAAATAACCGGAAGCACTCGCAGAACATCAGCAGAAGTCTCGCCAGGAACAATCAGGAGCTCACGGGAAAAAAAAAACCATCCAAAAGAAGTGCCGACATGATTGTCCAGAAGATCTTGGAGAAACAAACAAAAAATAGTCAGGAATAATTAGGAGCACATGGAGTAGACCAACCAAATTTTGAGATGAATAATCAGGGGCACGCCGAGAAAACCAACGGACGTTTTCCTAAATCAAGATCAGCAAATATAAAAAATGTAAAAAAAAATTACATAAACAAAATCTGCCTGGTTGTGAACTTCTCCTTTGTTCGTCAAGGATAGAGGTTCATAATAAAATTAGGCTTATTTATTTTTAGTGCCATAATAATATATTTTTTGCAATTAATACGGTAATACAAACAGCAGTTTCCTCCTGATAAGTGTTAAAAGTATATTTAGTAGACGTATTGGCGCAGTACTGCGTCGGGCGGAAGGGACCTGTTAATTCGCGCGTCGACTGAAGGCCACCTTGCTGCCCCGCTGGACGGGTCGAGCGCCTGTGGAAGTTAGCCCGGATGTGTCCGGTACTTGCCTCCACCCCTCCACCGGCGGTCGAAGTCGGCGCCCGGCCAACTCCTGGGCGTGCCTTTGCCACCAAGGTGGCGGACCGACAACTTCGGGCAGGGGAGGGTCGAGCCGTCAGCAGGCGGTGACGCGGTCTTTGAGCCGGCCAAGTGGTGACAGCGCAGCTAGTTAAGACACCGGCCGCCGGGAGCTGTCACCGGGCCACGCCCTTCCGGGGGTCAAAAGGACCTGCCAGGCCCTATCGCGCCAGGGCTGTTGGCCGGCGGTGACACGGGCCGCGACCCCCCTTGGATCGCACTCCCGAACTGGCGAGGCGAAAAATTTAACAAACCACCCAGACCTCTGGACAAACAACCCTCAAGAGATCGTCGGATCCACAGAAACAAGAAGCTCGCCACTGAACTTGTTTTCCTCGCATTTAAATATATATATATATATATATATATATATATATATATATATATATATATATATATATATAATAGTGTGTAGTGTCCCTCCGCGTTGAAGAAGTGAAACTTCGTAATGTTGAAATGAAAATAGGAAGTGGTAGAAATTGATTTTTTGTGAAATCATATTGTTTCTTTAAGACAAACATTATTAAAATTGCTTACAATTCACAATCGATCAAATCTTTTAATCATAATTTTCGAGTGGAGAAATATACAAATCTATAACAGTTACAATGGTATTATGATAATTGAAGTAAGATACGAAATGTTTGAGTTCTATTTTTTTCAATATTTCTTGCAAAAACTGCATCAATGGTAGTTCCCCCTTTGGTTTTCACGACGCTCACACTGTTTACTTCGCTGCATAGCAATAATACTACGTGCATGTGCTTGGGATCTACCAACTCACTCTCTTTCTCTCTCCTACTTTCTACCTTTGTGTATCTTTCTTTCTCTCTCCCTCTTGCGTTGGAATATTGGACGCTACTCGTTCCTAACGCTTGCACTGGCCTGTAACAGGTATACTACGCGCATGCGTTCGAGTGCCACGCATTCACTCATTCACTCTCGCTCTGTCTCTTTTTATTCCCCCTCCATGGTAGCGTTAAACGTTTAACACAACCTTGTTGGAAGTTGCACTAGAAGTTTCACTTCAAAAATACCAAGTCTTATATGTTAATGAAATATACTAAACGTATTTTCAATACACTGTTACATTTGATGTTAAGAAGAAATAAAGAGGCCAACAATATAATTTTTTTTGTGTTATTTGATTTGGTTTCTGCTTCACATCAAAACATTTTATGTAATTGATTAAATTTTTATTGGGAATTACAATTTTGCATAAAGTCATGTCATCATAAATATAAAGGAAAACTGTCACTAAAGCTAATTAACATTCTTACCGTAAGTTTCACACCCTTTGTTTTTTGCACGCATCGCTTAGAAACTATTTCATGTGAACGAAGTCTGGAGCACAGGAAGTAACAAAAACCAGTACTGAGTTATTTAAAGAAAAGGGAAAAGTAAATACAAATGTAGGTAATTGTGTGACATATAGAGCCGCGATGGGAACAATAGTTTCACAATTATTTATTTATTTTAACTCATTTGTTAAAATTATTTTTAGTATTTTAATTCAAAATAAATAATTATAAACTACTTGTAAAAGTAAGATTACGTAATATTTGATTTCAAGTCATCATATTCCGAAATCCCTTGAAAATGTTTACATGACATTACCAGGAACATTGTTACGAGTGGGAAAACATGTTCGGAAAGGAGAGTTCAACTAATAAACACCAGTTTTATTTATTAACTACTCTTTACACTATCGATTAAATTAAAACCATTAAAATGTCTTACCACAAATTTATTGATTTTTCGTTTAGTCCACAGTTGACTCTCCCCACTGTAGCTCGGCTCGACAGTGGCTCTCTCTACTGCTCGTGTCTTACCTCGCAACACACTGCCTCACACTACTCACTAGTCCGCCGCACACACACCATAGTCCCGATGCTCCAGTCTCCGCACACTAAGCCTGTCGCTCGTCGCCCGCTATCACTCACCAAGGGGTCACTCGTCTTGTTCACTTCACTCCACTACACTGCCTCAGAGGCTGGCGTCACATGTTTTACATCCTGCTTTTATATCACACCCTTTGAAGTGTAGCGTCATCAGAGTTGACTTGGCACCCTAAGCTCCTAGAACAATTCCGTCCTTATTACGCCATTTTACGCAGACGGGTCTCTGGGAAGTTGTCAAACCCTCTGGAAGCAGACCCACCCCGCCATCCCCCACCAAACCACTCGCAAACATGACTGTGTTTGGTAACCCTTAGAGAGGGTTATGCATTTAGACCACAAAGTAGATTTCCCATGGCTCATTAAGCTTTTTATGTATGATTTTAACAAAAGCATTTTAACATTTTAAAGTAGCTCTTATTGGATACAGAATATAATTTCAAAGAGTTTAAAGCAGCGATAAGTGATATGATTCAGTTTAAATTCTTTCAGAAAACACACGCACACACACACACACACACACATATATATATATTTATTATTTTTGCTACCAGACACCAGGCATTTTTTTAGTTATTTTTGTATTCATTAAATTTATTTTAAAGAAAACGAATCAAATTTTTTTAAGATCTTCCATGTAATTATAATTTTAAATCTCGCAGTTCTTACCAAAAACTTCCATAAACCATTATTAAAGAAGCTGAATATCAAACAACATAACTATAAGTTTATGAGTTAAGATAGTGTGTTTTTTTTTGTCGCTTGGTCACGTACATTTGGTCCTAAGGAAATATTTTATGTAAAAGATTATATTGTTTTCACACAAGCTCTTTACTGTGACAGAGTCCATATCTTTAATTTTATATAGTGTTATTGACCTCTTTCCTTGCTGCAACATAATCGTAAAGCGCTTTTGAATCCAGATAAGTTACTTATAAAGGAAACGAAAATGACAATTAATCTACAGCCACGTTTAATTTTTTTCTTGTAACTTTGAAACCTAAAATCATTCGGATACGTAGTGTATAGACGATAACGCATCAATTCCATCACCACAACCTATAATGCCAGGAAAAAATTGATTGACAGTAATACCTAATTTCACTCAAGAAATTCTATCGTCATGATTAATGTGTAGCTCTGTATTAGAGATATGAAAAAAATATTGGTTCTCTGTAAAGTCGGTTTACGTTATAGTTTAACGGGACGTCATAACAAAAAAAAAAAATGATTGCATACTTTTATGAATAAAATTGAATCATTTTTATTTTAATAAAAAAATAAATACTTATAATTATACTAGTAATAAGATTTTTAAAATGCAAGAATAATTAACCTTTATTGCCGAAATTGTTGTTGTAATAAGCAATGAAAACCACATTAACTTTTCACTTCACTATATAAACAGTCGACGAAAAAGTTCACGTGTAGATGACTTGTAATTAATTTTAAAAACTGGCTTTTAGCTATAAAGTTAAAATATAATTATGAACAAGTTTTCATATAAATAAACTGTAATCAAATATCTATCATCAATTATATGAATAACCATAATTTTTAAGTCAATTGTAACATAACCTATTATTACTGCACTCACCGACAGATGCTACTTTTTTTAATAATAAAAGAATAAATACTTGAAATTATACTAGTAATCAGATTTTTAAAATGCAAGAATAATTAACCTTTATTGCGAAATTGTGGTAGTAATAAGCAATGAAAACCACATTAACTTTTCGTTTAAGTATAATTATGAACAAGTTTTCATATAAATAAACTGTAATCAAATATCTAACATAACCTATTATTACTACACTCACCGACAGATGCTACTTTTTTAATAATAAAAGAATAAATACTTGAAATTATACTAGTAATCAGATTTTTAAAATGCAAGAATAATTAACCTTTATTGCCGTAGGTAATTGCTGTTGTAATAAGCAATCAAAACCACAGATTAAAATTCGTCCAGAATATTTTACATTTTTATATCTTCCAGTGCTCAAAATGATATGCAATTGTGGCCACGGGCACGAAATTTTATTTATAATTCATTAATAATAATCGCGATAAACAAAGGAAAATATGTATTAACGAGTGCCTGGTTCCCGCGGCAGCTGATAGAGAGCACGATTCGTTCGGTTCGTGTCCGTCACCGTAGATAGCAGCACCGTAGGGAAAGAATATTATTTCGTTTTTATAATACGATTATATAACAATACGCATCCCAAATACACCAAACTTATTTATAATGTGTTACAATATTTTTTTAAAACATTGTGCAAAAGATCCCGGGTGTAATTTGAGTTATTATGTGTAACTGTAAAACATCATTGTTCGTTATAAACGTATTTGAAAATTGAACAATACTTTTAAATAACCGTACCGATTGTGCTGAAAATCGGTGGACGATCGTTAAATTATATAATACTAGCTGCCCGACCCGGCTTCGCACTGCTATACTAATGGAAAAAAATTTAGCCACATCTCCCATTTACAGTAATGGTAAATAAAACAAAATTCAGTGAAAATTTATTACAATGCTGTATAATGTACCGGAGAGAAATTAAATGAATAGCACCGATGTTTTCTCGACTCGTGCACGCAACGTACAACTGATGTACCCGTACTTCGCTACGGCAGTCTACAGGCAGATCACTCTTGCGCCGCTCATTATACATGCCCCTCCTTGTGGGTACACCACTGCCGCCCGATGCCCGTTGCCATGGAGACGCAGAAGGCATGAACAATGCAAAATCATGTTCTAATGCAGACAAAGTACCCACTGTTTCCTGGTTTAAACCACCCATGGGATCTAATTTGAGGAAAATGTCATCCTGCGTAACATAAGAAACATTACTGTGAAGTTTCAAGTCTGTAAAATATATATACTTGAAAAAAGGGCAACTTTTGATATTTAAAGTACCCGCAAAATTTCAACGGTGATGAGGACTGTACTAACAATGAAATAGTCGTTGCCATAGAGACGAGTGAAGCATCAACAAAGCAACAGCCGTTGTCATGGTGATTTCCTACCAAAAACTGGACATTTTAATATATTACGCCTCCGAAACTCCCCTTCGGATCGGATTTCCGCAGAATACGTTCTTAGTGAGCGTCTACATTACAAAATTAGTAACTATGCTAAATTTCAAGTCAATCGGGTGTATAGTTCTAGAGATCTCGTGATGAGTGAGTCAGTGAGTGGTATTTCGCTTATATATATATATTTATATATATATATATTTATATATATATATACACACACACACACAAGTCCTTGTCAGAATTGTAACGGGAGAGGAAAATTATTGATGGTCCGAAAAATTAAATTAATTAAAATAATAAAAATAATTCTAGTAAAAGAAAAAAAACAAATTAAACACAGAGAAAGGGAAAAAAAAAACAATAGTTTAGGTTTGCGATTTAAAGTGATAAAAAGTATTTAAATACTAATTGAACTCTTATGAGGGTACTGATTGCTACGTTATTAATATCACACGGGTGTTTTTTACTTGTATGGGAAAATTAAGAATGATAAGGCATCTATTGCGTGGCACCAATGTTAATAGGCAATAGGAAATATACTTCTAGCGCCTGCGGCATTGTCAACACACACTTCGTACGTGTACTTCGTGTTGTATCTAACCCCCTCCAACGCATTTGATTCTAAATTGGACTTTTAGTAAGGATATATAATGTTATTGATAATATAATATAGCCTATAGCCTTCCTCGATAAATGTACTATCCAACACTGAAATAATTTTTCAAATCGGACCAGTGGTTCCTGAGATTAGCGCGTTTAAACAAACAAACAATCAAACAAACTCTTTAGCTTTATTATATTAGTATAGATTAATAATTCAAACGACGAAAACATGATTGAAAAGTCAAATCGATTGTTGTTCCAATCGAGTGGAAGAGAGATACGGCGCTTGCGTACAATGAGAGTAACGGGACACATCCGTAGTGGGACAATGTGCGTTACGGGACACTTTTTCATGCGCGCAGCCGGCGTTCATCAATTTATTAGACGTTGTCACGTCAAAAATGTTAATTCTATTGAATTACGCTTATTGTTACTAATAAATTTGAAGAATTACTGCCCCCAAGAGAAAGGTTTGATTAGAGCGCACACTAAAACAGTGTTGTAATAACTACACGAAATGTTTATTGAGAATATTACTAACGTGAACAAACAACACTCATAAAGGCGTGAGGATATTTGTTGCAGTGCGCTTCTATTAGGAGTACACCTTGAATCGTCACTAAAACAAATAACTAGCTAAGTTAACAAATGGCCATATTAATACAAAAATTACAAAATAAGTTATCCCTATGAAGATGAAAAATTATTAATTGACAGCAGTAAGAAAATGATTTAATTATAGTACTATATATATTACCAATGCCTACTGATGGTCTTACTTGATAGTCCAAGTGCAACATAATATTTTACAGATCACAAAAGAATTTTATTTATACTGTCTCAGAAACAAACTTAATGAAACCTTAAAAATCCTGCAAGTTGTTGCAGCTTGTGTCCAATCTTTGTCAAACTGTAGGGGACTGTTTATCTAACCAGTCGCGTAGAAACCGGGGGGGGGGGGGGGGGGGGGGGCACCCAGGCGACTGCCGGGCCATAACATTTCATGGCCGGGCAAAGTGATGGTTTTGCCCGGCCATTGAATCAGATGAACAAGAGGCATTGACTTCATTGCAATGCTAATTAGTTTTGTGGGATTTTCTTGTCTGTGCGTTACTTTATTCTTTGCCGAATATTTCAATTTAGACAGTCTCCTTACACAGTTGCTGCGATTGAAGAATCTTCGTGGAAATGTCCCCGACACTTGTGCAGCATTCGCTGAAAAGTTGGGTAAAGAGAGTGATACGACCCGTGCTTTGCTCGATCAAGTTACTCGACTCATGATACTCATCATGACTGTGCCTGCTTCAGCCGCATCTGCAGAGCGTTCATTTAGTGCAATTCGTCGTTTGAAGACATACTTGCGATCTTCAATGTCCCAAAGACGTCTAACTCATTTGACTTTGTTTCATATCCATAGTGATAAAACTGCATCAATAGACATCAAGTCGGTTATGAAAGAATTTGTCTGCCGCAAGGACGAGAGAAAGAGCGTTTTTGGTAAAGTTTTATTTTTCTGTTACTACTTATCAAAACATGAAGTCTGGGTGCTGTAATAATTCTTTCCTTTACATCAAAACTTGTGATTCCATTTCTAGTAGCTGTGTAGTTGTCAATGAAAAAATACGGATTGTTCGTACAAATAATTCTAAGAATTTTGAGAATGTTTTAATATATTGTAAATTAAGTTATGAGGAACATAAAACTGCTATGATAGTAATATGTCAAACGGCTCACTATTCCGAGTTTTGTTATATTGTGATTTGACTTTATCAATTTGAATGTGTTATTTTGTCATATAACTTATCATAAAATATTTAGATTTTCAGATTTATTAATGGTAAAGCAGTTTTTTTGTCACGTTTTAAATTAATTTTCAGTGGACACTAGGTACACCATATGCTTGTGTCAATACATTCTGAATATTGGCATCATCTAAGAATATTTAATTAAAGGTGTGTAACATTCAGAGCTCTCCTGTCCTGATATTCAAATGAATTTACTTAAGAGTGGGCAATGAGTGGGATAATGAAGTCGTTAAATTGTTTACACAAGGCTCAGCCTCTCTTAAATATTTGATTATAGCTTGTTTTGATTATTGCAGTTGTTTGTTAGCACACATTAATAAAATGTAACTATAGCTATAGATAGTTGACAAAATATATTATCTCACACTACAAATATTAATCTTCAACCACCGGCATGTAGTTATGATGCAATTAGTCAAATATATATTTTATTTATAAATACATCTTTGCCTTTTCTACAGCTCTAGATAACTTGATGATATCTGGGGACTAAATTTGAAGGTGCTTGTGATTTATGTACTCTGTGCAGTGGGAAAATTCAACAAATTGCCTTTAAAATGAATTTTATGAGGCGAAAACTGAAAAGTGAACACTGTTTTGTGATGCCGAGCCTTAAGTAAATTTGTTATAAAAAAGTTAAAATTTCTGCTAGTAGTACATTCTATTTTTATGTACGAAAGATGGTTAAATAGCACAATTTTGCTCCTCAGAATACAATTTTTTTTTCTACCGGCGGAGAGCCCCCGGACATCCCCTTTGTTAAATCCACCACTTATAATGATACTCTCCTTTGCCCCCCATTAAATATTTGCTTCCTACGCGCCTGTATCTGTCTAATTTGGTGTGTCTGTATGTTAAACGAAGTGAAACTGAATTTAAGCCCCTCGGATATCCAGGTGAAGAAGACCTATGCCACACTCGCCTCCTCAGAGATGGTTGGTAGCGAGTGTCCACTGAAGGGCCTAACTGTGGTGAGTCGTCTCGTGGTCGTGTTGCCTGCCGCGTGGTGCTCTGTTCCCCAGCGACGCTCGCCGCGGACTTCGCTGGCAACCACCGGGTGTCGAACACCAGGCTCCGATGACGCCGTCAACCGCTGGGCAAAAGAGCAACCGCCTGTCGCTCTTCTGACCCGTCGACTCTTGAGATCTGTCACACTGGTAGAGCTCCAAGTTCTCCCAGAGGTTCCCGCTTTAAACCTCTGTCGGTAAACTTGCTTCGTTCCACTTCAGTATTTCAAACAGCAAAGTCCAATGTTGGTAGATCACAGTCGGGTTGAGTTGCTCTGACTTGCATTTCACTGCTGCTCCTGACACACACACTATGTCCTTTTGTTTAAACCTCTGACCGCATACGCCCTTCTTGCACCGATACTCTCTTCGACTCGCCCACTCGCACTCGCCCGACGAGTAAACAGAAAAAATTCGTCGGTGAGTATTTTAACATTTTGGTGTCAGTACATAAATCTGCGGAGTGGTCTTTTCACTCATAACTCGCTCAGCGAGTATTCACTCGCTCAGTGCGTGGCGTCGAAAAAGTTACCTCTTCAGCGGCTATGTCCTCCTGATACCTGAGCGCTGACTGGGCTAAGTTCGAACTTGCGTGAGAATGTTTAAAAGTCCAATTTACAGCTTTCTGAGGCTAAAATCCAATCTCCCGGGCGTTGCGTTGTCGGGAAGAGTGACGTTCTGGTGATGACGCGTAGACGGGCATCGTAACGGCAGAGTGATGTATCCCGTGGGGTGGGCTTCCTCCTCAGCTCTCCGAACACTCTCGGCTTGCTGTTGACCAAAGCTGATCCTTGTGTAGTCGCTCGGCTAATAACGGGCGACCTTCTTTTCACAGACGAGAGAGCAAAACCCGAAGTTCCTAACCAAATCAACCGTCCACAATGTTTTGAAGTATGTAGCTAACCTAACCTAATTGACCATTAGTATACTTTTATCAACACCGACATATTTATTTACAATGAACAAAAACAAACCGCAGGTGCACGATCGGACGTTTGGCTCTCTCGTCTGTGAAAGGATGGCTGCCCGCTAATAACGACTCCGTTGGAGAAGCCTCCAGAAACATGGAGTTGCATCACCTCTCTTCAGGGGGGGGGGTTGAGGGGTGGTAAGATCAGGTGACCAATCACGTGGTTCCCCCTCTACGCCCGCTCCTCCTTTGCGGCTGAAGTCGCTCTGATGATGGAAGGTGACTGAGGGATAGGCTACCTGGAGGTGTATTGCTGCATTGCTGGTGGTGTATCATCCAGGCGCAAAGCCCACAAAACATAGTTCACCAATAATACGTTGCGGGCGGGTGACCAACCACAAAAAAAATTGTTATTTTAAGAATAGTATCGATAACACATAATTTGTTAGAATTATATTTAATTAAATGAATGTAATAATAAAACCGTATTTTATGTTGAAAAATCCTACTAATAATTTGAAATCAATATCTTCAAATGTTCTTTTAATTTTTTTAAAATGAGAATGACCCTTTTTAAAAATACCTTTTTTTATGGCTGAAAAGATTGAAGCAGATTTCAGGTCCCGAAACTTTGCAGTTTTTTTTTTTAAAGAAGTGGTTGGTTTGTTTATCGCTGTGTTGTCCTAGGTCGTTTCTTGCCTGTATCTACTGTTCTTGTTGCAATTATACAGTCGTTGTCAGCCTACTCATTTCTTATACGGAATTCTCTGTACTGTTGTTATAAATTTTAATTTTGACATTGACTGTTTTTGGTTTTTGTGTGATTTTGTATACATCTTTCTTGACGTTTCTCTATGACATACAGTGTAAGTCCAAAAAAAAAATGTTTTAGGAAAAAAAACTTTTACATCAACTTGGAAATGTTTAATTTATGAATGAAATTAATAAAACATTAATTTTATTTAATTTTAAAACGTTTTTGTGTTGTATGTAAAAAAAAAAGGTTTTACAGTAGGACAGTAAATATAATATTTGGTAGAAAATTTACTGCTATTGTGTCCGTAAGTAAAAAATAACTAATGAGTGTGCACTTAATGTCTTTAAAAACAATAATATATAATTATTATTAGGCTATTATTTATTTTGCATCCCGTAACTCCACCACCAATGTGACAAGTATTGCAAATCAAATCATGTCACTATCGTTCAATACAATATTTTATTGTATATATTTATAAACTATTTACTGATATGTGAAAATAGTTTATGAACAACATAAACAGTATACCTAAGCAAACTAAATTTCTGATAGTTTTAGAGGTAAAAACCTAACTTTTTGATAATAATAATAATAATAATAATAATATATTATTTTTCTCGAACATTACTTGTGACAATCCCAAATAGGTATTAATATGAATTAAATATTTAATATAACTGTCTTTAAGAACGCATTTGAGCGCTCAAGCGTTGACTCAAAAATGCACCGAGGTTCGTAATCTTCGTCAGAAGTACGGCGAAGCCGAACGGACGAAATTATGTGACGCGCGACCTGACAGCGGACGTCACTTAGCCCTTTGTTGCGCGCAGCCGCGCCGTGTCTTGGGCGAGAGAGCGTGCGGAGCTGAGGATAAGGGCTTAAAGAGGAAGAAAGCAAAGAAGAGGAGAAGAGGCGAGAAGAAAGTTTGTTACCAAGACAACCTCTGTGAAGGAGCGTCGTTCGCCCCCCCCCCCCCCCTTCTCAAACTCTTCAAGACTCTACCCCTCCCAGGAACGCCCCCCACGTCAAGTATAACTCCTTCCTTCCCCAGCGCGCTATACCCCTTTGGGCTTGCCACCTCGGCCCCAAGCCAGAGGCACGCCTTTACAAGACTTCATGATGAAAGTTGGCCAGCGGGCTGCGGCGACGTTACAACCCGACGTGAAAACATGCACCTAGGGAAAACTTTACGTTGTGCCGACGCGGGAAACTGCGTGATTTGCACGCGACATCATCTTTCACGTGTACAAGTTTCAGCAAAATCACTTATTTCCAAGTTTATATCTATAACGAAATAATCCACCGACATACAGTAGTATTAATAACTTCAATAAACACACAGCAAAAGTCTTCTGGATGATGTTTAAAGAAGTTGCTACACATTTTGGTCAATATATTTTTCAATATTTTAATTAGACCTACTTATGGATGAAATGTTTTAAAATTTTCAATTTTATTTATTCATAGTCAATAGTAATTGAAAATATTATATGTTTATAAATAAATACAATGCAACGAAATGTATGGTATAAAACTTTTTGTATTGTTATTTTCTACGCAAGTGTCATACACATAATGTCAATTCGTAATCAGCTTATTTTAATAACAAGCATATATTATGTGTGACAGTATTTCTATTACGTTTTAAATTGCAGCCTACTATTATATAAGTGTTGTATTGCTATTTTTTAAATAATTTAGTGAAACTAAAATAAGTAGCACACAAAAATAAAATATGTAAAAAATAGCATTTCGAATATATTAAAACATATAAAATAATTATTGATTATTAATAACTAGCTACATTTCCATTTCGGATACTGAAGTAAAAATTTGTTCTGTGAATATTATTGTCAATAAAACCAACAAAAATCGGTAAATTTAAATGTTTTTGTTTGGTAATGCATCCTTTATAAAAAGGTTAACAGTACAAAGTGCGAATAGTTATTTAGTATGTTCGAATAATCATAGGTTTCCAATGGAAGCGGAATTGTAATTTTGAAACGAATAGTAGCAGCGTAACCGAGAACCTCAAGACAAGCCAGGAAAGAAGGTACGAGGTTAAAATGAGGTAAGAAAAGAGGCGAAGGAAGATGAGTAGGAAAAAGGAAGTCTTGACGAGAGAGCGAAAGAAAAGCGAAAATAAAAAAAAAATAAAAAGGGGGGTTCCCCGCACACTTTCCCCGTGACATGCGCAGCATGACAAAAATCGTCCCCTCTCCCGCCTGCCAGCCCTCGCGCTACCCCTACCACGCCTTTTCTTTTCACTTCCTTGGTCCGCCGCAGCCCCTCCTCGGCCGCAGCGCCGTCTTGGAGCGGCCCGAGCGGCCGACCCCGCATCTTGACAACTCAACTCCGCCCACAAAACCGACGAAGAGAAACGCCCCCTCAAAAACCCGAGACACCCCTTCTTTCCCCTCTGCCGTGACCCCCACCACCTTCCCGCCTTTTCTTTCCCGTTCTTTCGCCTTCTTTCCCGCCGTCTTCGAAGGAAGCGCGCAGTCTTTTCGGCCGGAGCGCACCGGCGCGTCGCCCCACTCGCCGCGGGGGAAGAGGGAAAAGAAAACGCGCGCTCCCCTCCCCCTCCGCGCAGGTGCACCCTCCCGCCGCGACGCCCGGCGTCCCACGGCGTCCGCGAGGTGGCGTCGCGGCGACCCTCGGCCTCCGCCCGCCGGCGCCGCCCGAACCCGCCCGAAGCGGCGCGCGCGCGGTCGTGTGACGGGAACTGCTTTTTTTTTTTCACTCCGCCCGCCCTGGTGGCTTGAGAGGGGAGCGAGCGGGCGGAGGGTTGGTTGGAAAAAACCGGCGTGGCCGTGGTGGGGGGAGTAAAAAAAAACCCTCGTCACTCTTTCATCCGGCGCCTGTCGGTTAAAAACCCCGACCGCGTGACCCGGCGCCGGACCAGAGTCGCCGGTCGCACGCTCTCGCCGCGCGGGCTGTTTCCTCCGGGTCTTCCCGCTCTCGGGCCTGGTGACGTCACGTCGCGTGTCCACACAGCCGACGGAGGAGGGGTGAGAGAACGCTTTTCTCCCCGCCCCCTTCGCAAAAACTTCCCCTTCCCAGCGGAATTTTCCCTCTTTATAATTTTTCTCCCGCCCTCGAGCGTGTTTATACTCGCTTCCCTCCCTCGTCAAAAACCCTCTTCCTGACGAGATCTCTCCTTCCCTGTGTTTTTGCCGGACTTTCTTTCTCTCTCTCTCTCTCTCTCTCTTCTTCTCTGTTTCGGGCTCGCCTCCGCCGCCTCCCGCCGACGCCGCGAACAGACCGTCTAATTGGCGAGTGCGGTGACCGCCGGGTGTGCCGCGGCCAGGCGACCGCAGAGCGCGCGCGACCTCGACTCTGCGTCTTGCGGTGCCTCGTCAGGACCACGGACTGTGTTCAAACCTCTTCCTACCCTGTGCGTCGTTCGTTGCGTGTGCTCTCGCGTTTGACGACCTGCCCCGAGAACCAGCATGCAGTGAGCTGCCCCGCGGGAGTGCCGGCAGGAGCTCTGGGGATGGAGGGCGGGGGTTCGTCGGCGGCCGTACAGCCGGGCAGGTGATGCCCGCGTGAGGCGACGGTGTATTCCATTTGGCAGCGCGGCCAGCGGCGGCGCAGGATGCACCTGTCCGCCGAGGCGCCGCCGCCCGGGGGCGGGGAGCCCGCCGCCTCCGCCGCCCCCGCCGCCGGCTACACCGCCCTCACGGCGGACGTGCTGGCCGAGCGCACCCTCGACGGGCTGCTGTCCGAGCACCCGGGCGAGCTGGTGCGCACCGGCAGCCCGCACCTCGTGTGCACCGTGCTGCCGCCGCACTGGCGCTCCAACAAGACGCTGCCCGTGGCCTTCAAGGTCGTGGCGCTGGGGGACGTCATCGACGGCACGCTGGTCACCGTGCGCGCCGGCAACGACGAGAACTACTGCGCCGAGCTGCGCAACTGCACGGCCGTCATGAAGAACCAGGTGGCCAAGTTCAACGACCTGCGCTTCGTCGGCCGCTCCGGCAGGGGTGAGTTTCCGCGTCTGCTCGTGCGTCCGAGTCTCCGCGCCACTTTCTTCTTCTGTGGGGTCGATCCTCGTCAGAGCCCCGCCCCTCACGTCCCGCCACACGCGTGACACTCCACCTGTTGCCCAAGAAATAACCCCACTCAGGCCAAGTGCAAACAAGGATGACAATAGTATATAAACAGGTGAGTAGCGGTAACTGACACGGAGAAAAAATATTTAAAACTTTTTCCACGGCCAATCTTCAATACCGTCTCATATTAAACTTTTTCATATAAAACATTAAAAAAAATTTAAACATAGCGTCTGATTATATAAATAACATTTAAGAAAACATTTGGTAATGTAATAATTTTTTATTTAATTTGTTTACACGTTACTGCATAAATTATACTAAATAAAGAAACAAAATGAGGGTTCACGTTCAAACAATTCTGTACTCTACGGTAGATGTTTGACATAAGGTTGTCTAAAATATTTTAAAATCTTTTAAGCAATAATTAAAAATATTTAAGCATTACTTTAGTAATATTTAACGTGATAATATCTGATTCAAAAACCATTAAATGTATCGTTATAACATAGTTTCTAACTTTTTCTTCACATTATGATTGTTTACCATAAAATTACTCAAAAATTAATCATTATTTAAACACGATTAGCTAAATAAAAAATTGCAAAACATTGTAATCACAATTTATTTATTATGTTATTATTTTAATTATTAATATATAATTAAAACAGAATTTGTTGGTCAGGAAAAAATAAACAAATCTAAAAGCCTATGTTCATCGCTGCAGTAAATATTTTTTTTAGTAAAATTTTTTAAAAATAGTTTGCATCTACGTTTGCTTACAAGCATATATATTTTTTTTGTAATTGTCAAAATTATTTCTTTATATCTTTCTGGAACACGTAAATACAAAAATGAAATAAAATTAACTAAAGCAAAATTGTTCCTTTCATTTTTTTCAAAGTGCAGGTATAAACTTTTTAATATAATATATTTTTTTATAAATTATGGGGAAAACGTTTTGTAAACATTATTAATAATAATATTTTTGTGGTTTCTATGATAATTAGTGTTTTAACTTAAGCTAAAAAACCGAAATTACGTAAAAAAACTTTTTCACACTATGGCCTTAATATGAACCAATTTTAAATCAACAGATTTCGTCAAATTGCAATACATTATTCCAAAAATTAATTTTAAATATATCTCAGAACTTCTGTGCCTGCAAAACCAATTTTAATACAGCAATGAATATAATAGGATACTTGTCTCCGATTTTTTTTGTTTTACTTTTAGTGTCGGCGCATATTAATTTTAAATGAAATTTATTGTATATTAAATTTATGATTTAGTATAGGGAATAAGCAAAAAGACAACTAGATTATTTGTTCACATAATCACGTGTTATTTTGTTGAGTCTTGGTGTCTTTTATCACATAACTAAATAATAATATACTGACAAAGTAGGTTATGTAAAATAAAGCTAATTATTACTTTATTAGAGTTCAGTTTTCCTTTGCGTGTTTCTTCACTCGGGAAAATAACGTAGCTCTCTAATAATATAAGCATATCATAAAATTTTATCTTATTAGATAGTGTATTTAACTTGAATATCTATTATGTTGCACTATTTCAGTTAGTATTTATATCAACATAAACTATACAAAAATTGACCCTCAAAGATATGTATTATGTGTCGTGTACTAAGGTTGTAGAGAGGGTTCCAACATTGTAAAAATAAGTTATTATCGTCCGCTCTCCTTGTATCTCATTTTTGTAGATGTAAAGAACGCAAATTGCATTGCTTCATAAAATAAATACAAAATCAATCTTTTTAAAACGAAACAATATTTTAACGTTTTAATTTAAAATCGTTTCCGGAGCGTTATGTGTTCACTATGCTCCTAAACATTACTTGCATATACAAGGCTTAGTTTCTCTTGAGAACATGCGAGGAAGGACTGGGACTCATACTTGCCAGACCATCACTATAAAAATGTTCACTAAAATAATGTTCTGATGAAGTGATTAAGTATGTACTGGTACAGAAAAAAAATTATCTTCTTTAACAAAAGATTCTTTCGGAAAACAATTTCCAAGAAATAGTTTGTTATACATACTACAAAAATGATATTGTAACATTGAACAACACTATGCTATGGTTATTTTTTCATATATAAATAATTTTTTCGAAGTAATACTGTGTATTTCTTACGAAAATAGTTGCATAAATTTATTTTCATTCATGTTTATTTCAATAATTATTTTTAAACCATGGATAATATAATCGAATATTCATCAATTCGTATTTATTTTGTTGTATCATGCTTATTATGTGCGCAGATAATACTTGAAATATATTCAGAGATCGGTTTACACATAACGTTAACTATTGGAGATAATGGGACAACACACATAGGCGTGCGCACGGTAGGTGCCACAGGTGCCTTGGCACCACCATTAGGGTTAATGTTATTTTATTTTTTTACAAGCAGAAATAATACATTCTTACAAAAATCCGTATTATTTCCAAAAAAAATATGTTTTCCAATCGTGTCAAGTTACAGATATGTGCTCATAACACTATCATTATATCAATTATCAATCGAACCAACTATACACACGGAAACAAGCCAGTTGCAATTACTTGTGTTGTAAACGCGGGCCGCGGCTACGAAACTTCTGAAATGTAAATACTTCTCATAGTTCTCCTCGAATTACATAGAATGCGCGCTCGGTGTCCACTGTTCACTCTACTCGGCAGGCGCACGGAATAATAGCCGCCGTCCGCCAGGGTTTATTTAAAAAAAAGAGAGAGAGTTTAGTTAGTTAAAAGGATAGGCTTACTCGATGACTTATATGCAGTCGCCGACAAAACATTTTTGTTGTATTCCAAAAGTTAAAACTTTTGCCCACTCTTATTTGAGTATTTTTATTATCTTAATATTTTACATATTTTAGGTATGTTACAAAAACGCGCTTCATTTGTTGATTTTAAAACTTAACATTTGAGAATGTTTTTTCTAGCATTTATTTGGCGTCTTCAGAAAACATATAAGTACGGTTTTTCAAAGCCACCAGCATGAATTCCGTGCAAACAATTTGTGCAATTTACTTTATGACTCAACAAAGCTTAAAACTGTAAATAGTTTAGTAGTTTTCCTGGTGATTATAACGTTCAAAGCCATAATTTGTCATAAAAAAATGTTAAAATGTTTACATCTGTGTATTTTATGTTTTGTTCGGAAACACCTTAAATAGCACCATTTTGCGCTTTCAAATCCAAATTTTTCCGGGGCCTCCGCTTTAGACTCGGGGTCTGTGAATGACAGGGCTGTTGTGTAATCTGGCACCACCAATACTGAAGTCCTGCGCACGCCTATGACAACACAGAGCGTCAATTCCCGGGTAAGACTCCGAAACTATTATTACCACGAACACATTTTTGTTGTAATACAGTTGTTTTCACGAAAATGTTCAAATCTAAAATATCTGTAATTTTTCATAAATAGTTCAGTTTCATTTACAAAATAAAAATTACATTGCATAAAAATATTTATATCGTTCCTTAATTCGTTTAGAAAAATGTGAAATTTATATTAAATATACCGTATTAGGAAGGTTAACATCTCACATAAATTGTTTCAGTTAAAGTATTTCATTAAAAGTTTATGAATGTAACCATACATTTATACGTTCAGGAACTTCTGGTTGACAGTTCCAGCTGACGCGAGAGATGATGGATCAATCAAAGTGCAGTCAAAAGGTGAATGCAAAGCTCTCTAATCTATTCCAAAAAAGTGAAGCACTAAAACTTTTCTCAAATACTATCAGAAATAGTAATAACATTCCTGGAGACAAATTGATCAGTATATTTTTAACAACTTGTCATTAATTCGCGTGATTTGTATGGCAGTTAATATTAGTACTAAATATTAATTTTATAGTTACAATGTATTTTTCGAAGATCAGTGCCAATTAAGTTTCTTGGGGCACTTAAAAAAGTTAATATTTTGAGTCCAAAATTTAATTTTGTATTCGTTTGTAAAACATTATTACTTAGCTGTTATCAAGAAAAATATTATGGGGCAGTTAAAAATATATGATGGCGCCGTGAAAGATTGTATAATGAAGTGTCTCTTAGCTTATTACGAAAGAAGTAACTGTTTAGGAAATTTATTTAGGGATACAAAATTTTTCATTAACTACACGGAACAATTTTTTATGTATTATTACAAAATATTCCTTTGGAAACCAGTTGCCAAAAATTTGTTTATAATACTTCAAGAGAGATATTGTAACTTGGTACAAATCAATGCTATGGTTATTTTTGCATATTTTAAATACATTTTCCGAGATAATACTAAGTATTTCTTAAGAAAATGTTGTATGTTTCATTTAAGCATTTTTTAAACTGTGAAAAAGATTATTGATAATGCAGTAATCTGACTTTATTTTGTTTTATTATGCTTATCAATGTACACAGTTAATACTAGAAAATTATTCAGGCAATGGTTTACAAATAACTTGTTGGAAGTACTGGGCCAACACAAAGCATAACAGCCCGGGTAAGAATCTAATCCCACTATTACTGTAAACACTATTTTGAAGTGATAGTGCTGTTTTCACGTCAATGTACAAATATATAAATATATGTTATTTTACATGAATTTGTTTCTATTCCATTTACAATATATTTTTGTGTATATACATGATTTTTTTAATTTAACCACACCATGACATAAAGTGTTTAAATACAATTTAGATAAAAGTTTTCTTCAGCAAAGATTAGAAGCAATGTTTATGTCTGACATTATTAATTCAACTACAAAAATAAATATAAATATAATAGTTGTATCAACTACTAAAAACAATAATAGTTATAGAAAAAGATTTAGTAAGAAAACACTATTTTTTTACATTTCTAAGAATGTTTAATTTTTTTTACACATTATTTAAACACACTAACTCCTGGGATTTATACATATATTCGCTAGAGTTTTCCTTCGGATAGCTCACATTTAGTCAAATGAGAAATACAATTTTTTAATGGACATACTATTTGAAGAAATGTTAAAATCCTAGCCATACTACAAACATAAAATAAATAATGGCTTTCTTATCACAAACAAAATAAATTGATACATGTGACACTCACACAGGTGTCTGTATGGTATTTCCCTAGAAATTTCTTACAATAAAATATTAAGTTTACTGTTGTTTTAAGACTCATGTTTTCAAAATAAATGTAAACTAATTTTATACACTACGTTAGAGTCTTGCGCTAAAAAAATTAGACATGTCACCTAAACTAGCGTATGTTCAAGGGATTTACCATATATGTGTATACATGCAATATATTTATACTCACGGATTTACTTGAACTTATTTCAGGATAGTGACTATATTGCCCCTTCGTTTGCGCAGACCGAATGATGCTATTAATTTCTTTATTTTATAATACTATTAAAAATACAAAGGGACAGTTATTTTTAGTTTTAATAATAAATAAAATAAAACAAATCTTTTATATTTAGAATTTATAATACTAAATTTAATATTGTTTATAATTTTTAAGTACATTATATAAAATTAAACAATAAAGGATCTAATATTCCATCTATGAACGGACGGTAATATTTTGTTTTTAATTTAAACGACTTAGTTGAATTTATATATTGTTTACTATTCTAATAAAAACATAATAAGAATATTAACGAGAGAATTAAATACTTGAAAGGGCATCGTTTGACTGACTGTCCGATAAATATTGAAACTTAATACTTCATAGCTTGGCAAGTTTCTTTAGTAAATTATTTTTTTTTTTTGCAGTTTAAATGCAAGAGATTAAATAATTGATTAAGACTTAGACTGTAAAAATCACTAAACTAAATTTTCTCGAAAAAATAGAAACTTTTCATAAATTTTATTCGTAGTGTTTTTGTTTTGACGTTAGCTCCACCTCTGTCCATGTGGCTTCGACGAGTTGAGATTTCACATTAGTGTCACCGCATGCCAAATTAAAGATGTATTTCGTGTAAACTTATTATTCACAAAAAAAAATTTAAAATATTATGGGATATGGTGATGTTGCTATTGCATATCACAGTGTATAATAAAATATAACTTGCGATGTTACCTGTTGAATATTTTATAAATTTATTTATCTACTATCAATGCTCTCGGTTTCGGTTTTTAAATGTTTTTATTTGCGAAAATTGGCTATAATGTCCATTACAGGATCTACAACAAAAGAAAAAATTTCGGTGAACATGAATAATTTTTTGATAACAGTATACTAACAAGTGCCTTTATACAATTTGAATTAATTATGTGCATTAACAGTTTATTTCCATTCAAAATACAAATTGAGGCCAATTTCTGTGGAACATTTTTTTTGTACTTTTTAATTATTCTTCATAGTGCATTTTATTAGTGGTAATTATTCATTGGGATAGTATACCTATATGGTTGATTATTTATTTAAGATTGAAACAATCATTATTATAAAAAAACTTAAATAACTCTGAATAAATATATTTGCATTTCGACAAGAGGAAAGTACTTATTCATATCAACAGTTACGTTTTTCTGTGTATAAATGCATAAATCTTTGTATTAAAAAGGATTGACTTCAATAGTCGGACTCCATAAATATGTCGTACTATATTCTTAAGCATAGCTTAACTTAAAAATTACGTTACGCTTGATACATTCAAACGTACATTTCGAAAAGTTCTGTTGGAACATTTTTCTTGTTGATGTGTCTGTAAGATCAGAAGTATTATTTTAAACTATATTTATAAGATTTTTTTGCGTTTTTTTTGGCATAGTTCAATTAAAAATTACTTAAAAATATATACTTAGGTACGACAGTGCATATCTATGATTTTATAATAATATTTTGAATTTTTAAAAAAAATATATATTAAAGTTTGATTTGGATTTTATTCGTGACAGTATAACGTTTGTTAATTATATTTATATTAAAAATATTAAAATTCATTGAGCAAAGAGCATCTCCAAATTATTTCTTACGATAAAAATTCGTTTTCATACATTACAGGACTTCTTATAGCCTAGCATTAGCTCATGAATCACATTAAAAATAATATATAAAGTCGCCAACAGAAAATGTGAGTCACATAAGTCAAATGCAGATTCTTTCTGTAAAAGGAACAGTTTAAACAGTATTAGCTATATAAAAATACGAATATTTAGTATTTACCGCAGTACATACAGTAAACACATTCCAAAACTAAATTTGGTTTTACTATAAAGATTATTTTTAACCTTCCCTGCTACTGAATTAAAACATTTATGTTCATAATTAGTTAGAAAATATTAGAACATAATATATATTTGCAAAATTTAGATATTGCTTTCGGAAAATTGTTTAGTTAAATATTTAAGAACTTTTTAAAAATTATTTTTTGTTGGGCAGAAAAAGAATCGTTCCTTTTATCAACCACAGCAAATTTTTTTGTTATTAATTATATAAACATATTGTTTTATTTACCATCATTGGCAATTTATTTAGCTTCACATATAAAGTACTTGGTATGAGTTATACAAAAAACTTAATCATTTTTAATATTAAAATTTTATTTTGTTTTCTGTGATAAGTAAAGAGTAGCAGTGAGAATATTTCTAAATTTAATAATGGAAGATAATTATGAAATAAAAATAACCAAATTCACGTTAAGTTTAGGCAAAGTATTGCACTACATTTAAAAGATGTCACATGTTGTACATACATAACTAAAAAATTTTGTGAGTCAGAAAACTTTTTTTTTATTAACATATGCATTTAAATGTAGATATAAATCGACAAGCTCGCATGTTGTAAGTAAATAATTTATGTAAAAGATATATTAAATATATATATATTAATAACTAGCTGCAGTACCCGGCGTTGCCCGGGCTGAACACAGGGTGAGGGGACCTTTTTCGAAATCAGATGTAGTTAGTAATTGTCTTCTTAATTTGAATGTCAAGTGTGCAAAATAATTTATATCACTTTCAGATCCCAACAAACGTTGTTCTGCCAGTGTATAGTTATTTACATGTATGGTCTGTATGTAATCTAGACTCTATAAAGCACAATAGAAAAAGGCTGAAAAATAAGAGATTACTAATATTGAAAAGATTCCATTATCCAACTAATGCTCGGCATGCATTGCAATGCCTCATTCAGTTTTGTTTTGTAATATGTTTGAAGAAGTTACACATATACAAATCATCTATCCATCTCTCTAAATATATATTTATCTCTATCTACATCTATATACATCTATGTATCTCTCTATCTCTATTTATCTCTTTATATCTACATAAATACATATATACCTCCGACTATCTCTATCTCTTCTATATATAAATCTATATATAGCTATTTACATATATATCTCTTTATCTAACCCATTTCATTCTCTATACCTCGCTCTATCTCAAATTATCTCTCTGTCACTCTCTTTCTCACTCTGTATATATAACACTCTATCTCTGTTTCTCTTATATATTTAAATAAATTGTGTCATACGTGCGAACTTATAAAACAAAAACTGAAGAAGTGCCGCTATATAAATTGAAATAAACACATTTTTAGAAACTTTTCGTGCTCCAACTATTGCAAAATAGTTATACCGTCTCAGAAACCTTCACGTGCATGCGCATAACAACTCACCAAAAATTCATCGCAATCGGATGAATGGTATAGGAACGCATACGGCACAAACAAACGAAAATTAAAGACATGACAAACGCATCAAACGATGGTACGTTTAAAATTCAAGGCAACTCCATCTTTTGACGAACTTAAGAAAAAAACTGTTATAAGCGCCTTTATTTTGCTAGCCGCTGCGAGCTCCACTAAGTGGGCTGGTCTCACCAAGGAGATAAATATGAATTTGCCAGACCTAACTTTGTGTATGATCGTGTGGCAGACATACAGAAATGAAACTCACTATTTGTATGTCTATGACCTATGATTTTTTCTGTTATAAAATAAAATTGTCTTTTTTTTTTACTCCCTTAGGGATGGAAATTCATATTAATATGTGGTATATGTGTTAATCCAGGTTATGAGCTCGCTGTAGGCCAAATTTCATCCAGATCCGTTCAGCCGTTCTGGCGTGATTGAGTAACAAACATCCATCCATCCATACTTACAAACTTTCACATTTATAATATTAGTGGGATTATCTCTTGTAAGTAGTTTTACGAATAAATGAATTAAAAATCTTCAATCTGAGAAATGTTATGTTTTTCGGTGTTATTGAATGTAAATAATGGATTAAAATGTTACCAATCTATGCTTCAGTCTTTAGTACCAACATGTTAATTATAAATGTTATTTTAAAGATTTTTTCGTAAAAAACTTTATCTTAGAGCCATTATAAATAACTGAAGATAAAATTCTGAATAATCTATATATAACACTAGCTGCAGTACCCGGCTTTGCCCGGGCTTAACACCGGGTGATATATTGTCCGCGAGTTACAGCAAAATGGATAGCGATATGTCCAGTGTGGTGGACATTAAGAAATGACACATAATTACTGTTTGTGTATCTGTGACCTATGGTTTTATGTTTACCCATGGCGATCGGTTGAAAGGTTTAGAAGGTGATGCGCTACAGCGCCATCTAGCGGCGAGTTAAAAAAAAAAGGTTAGCATAAAAACCTTCTACATGATAAAAACACTTCGATGTGCCAACTTTCATGGCGATCGGTCAAACGGTGTAAAGAGTTTATCGACGTCATACATGCCAACATCCAATTATATATATTCTTATATTTCGAAATTTTGGGGCTTTCACTTTTGCGGAAAGTGGATGTTCAGGACCTCGAATGGTTTAGAACACTCCATCTCAAAAGAATAGATATTTGAAATTCCTGAAATTGTCGAAATTTTGGGGCTTTGTTCCCAGAGGGGGGCGGGGGGTTCGAGGACCCTAAATGGCTCGATAACACTTAAATCGAAAGAGATAGATTTTTAAAAAATTTTTAACTTTCGAAATTTTGGGGTTTTAACCACCTTGGGGGGGGGGGGGGGAGGGGGGTGATGTTGAGGACCCCGAATGGCTCGGAAATACTCCAAATCGAAATAAATATAAAGAAAAATAAGAATGTAGACATTTACTGTACTCCTATCTACCATACCTAATAACAATATTGACAAATAGAAAGCTTATTACTTACCTATGAATAATTATCTAAATAAATTAATAAATAACTGTATGTTTAAGAATTTACGTACTTACATACATAATATTAAACTTCAAACTATACACACCAAAAAAAAACTTTGGATGTTTTTGAAACTATTTTTATTTGTCATAATGTTTAAAACATTTGTAGAATTTGTTTATATGTAAAACTGTGGTGGCAATGTTCCGCTTATCCAAAGGAGTATAGAAATTAATAGAGATATCACTCCCTGTACACACCACAAAACTTTGAATTTAGTAAAAAAAACGTAGTCCAAAATGAAACAAAAAGTATAAATAACAACTAATTTGTCAAAAAAAGTTTATACAACTGGAATGACAGTGTTAACATCCGCCTGAAATTTAAAAGAATTAGGTAGGTAAGAATATATATAAGAAATTAAAACATATATTAATAAAATTATCTCACACTCAACCAAATATAATGTTTAATATGAAATAAAAGGAAGATGGCAATTACACGTAACTATGCTAATTAATAAAAAAAAATCAACTTTCCTGAAATAGTAAAATTCAAATTTTTCAACAATATATTACATAATTGATAAATATTTCTGGTCTTCGGTCTCGGCAGCCCTAAGACTCTTGACGCTCAGCAGATAAATTATAAACACTAAATCAAACTCCTTGCAAATAGGTAGGTACTGTAAAAAAATTACAATATTGACAAATAGAAAATATTAGTAGGCCCTACCAACCAATGAATAAATTTCGAAGAAATCTATAAGTTTAAGAATTTACGTACCTACATAATATTAAACTTGAAACTATCCACATAATAAAAACCTAAGAATGTTAGTGAAACTAATTTTTTTATTTTTCATAATACTTAAAATACGTATGTTTCCAAAATGAAACAAAGTTTAAATAATGACCAATTTGACAAAAAAAAAATTGTACAACTCGAATGACATTGAAAACATACACTTGAAATTTAAAAGAATTATGAGTGCCCTAGGTAGGGAGAAAATATATAAGAAGAAATTAAATTTAAAAAATGGGTGCGTGTACGTAGGTACGTGCATGAGAAGTTATACTTCTTTGTCATCATTAAAAAATAGTTTTTAATTGCATGCAAAAATATTGCGCGGAGTCCTTCCACGTGTAAGAAGTGAAACTTCGTAATGTGGAAATGAAAATAGGAAGGGGTAGAAATTGATTTTTAGTGAAATCATACTGTATCAAATCAAACTAAAAAAATTAAGGAAAAAAATTTGTAACGATTCATAGATTGAGCTTCAGAGAGAGAGAGAGAGAGAGAGAGAGAGAGAGAGAGAGAGAGAGAGAGAGAGACCTATTGAATGTCTATAAAACTAACTTTTTTATGAGAGCAGATTTTCATGATATAAATCATGAAATCATTCAACGATATAAGTTGTTTATTTAATTAAGCGGACGGGTTCGCCCCAAGGAGAAAATTGACACGGCGAGACCTCGTGGACATAGAGAAATGACACACACTCAATATTTATGTGTCTATGAAACATGATTTTTTTCTGCAATCTAAATTGTAATATACAAAAACGGTATTGAAAATTAAAACAAATATGGCGACACTACAAACTGTCAAGACCTTTATTTTTATCTTATTCTCTACTTAGTTCCTTACAATAGCAAAACGTAACGTAATGGCTTGAAAGCTATTTATTGCTCGGCAGATATAGAGGAATGCCACTAACAGTATTATATCTATGACACACATTACATAAAAATTAAGATATATATTTTTTTACCCGTTTAAAATTTATTTCTTTAAACAAAAGATAGCATATGTCCATCCCCAGGATATAATGTATCTCCTTGCCAAATTTCATTACGATCCGTCCAGCCGTTCAGCCGGGAAAAGGTATCAAACAAACAGACAAACAGACAGACAGACAGACAGACAGAGTTACTTTCGCATTTATAATATTAGTAAGGTTATATGTAACGGACTGGTATCTATCCAATAAATGTATTTTTTTTATATATTTGGATGCAAAAAATAATATTTTTTTCTGTGTTTATGTTAATTTATTAATTCATCGTGCAAAAAAATTCAAAGGTATTTTATGTTATTTGAGACCAAGGTATCCGATATATTACCATAACATACATGCTATTTATGTATGTCTAATTTAACATATAAATGTATGAAAAGGGTTACGTTTAATTTTATAAAAAATTAAATTTGTAAAGCTAATGAATGTAAGTAAAATTAATGGTTAGATATAATTAACATTTATTATTACGAAGTTATTTTTACATTATTTCACAGTTCTACATATCAGGGGATAATCAAGGTGTTAATATAAATTAAAGTAAAAAAAAATCACCTATCCGAAGCTCATCAAGTGGAATGTAAGATATTCAGCTAGAATTATAAACATGTAATCACTACCCAAAATATTTAAAAAATATAAACTTTTTTAAATTTTACCCCCTATTCCTTAAAATAAATTATTTTCTTTAAAAATTTAAAAAATATATAAAATATACTAAAGGGTGAGAAAATACATTGAGCATGTAAACATGCATCCATTGTTACGTATTTTCTGTTATTAATTATCTATGTTTCATGGCTTTACTTTTATGTAAATAGCATATTCAAAGCCTTATTAGACTTGCAAAATTTTTATTGGTTTTCAAATATTTAATACTTAGAAAAATATATATTTTTTAAAATAATATTAAACATTATAAATTTTTAAGTGAACTATCAAATTTGAACGTAACAATTTATTAATTACACAATACTTAAAATAATAAAACTTTATCATTGTCGCGTCTTTTTACATAATTGTTTTAATAGAGGAGTTTTAATTTTAATTTTATTGTATGATTATATTAACTGCCAAATATGTATTTATTTTCTGGTATTTTGTTACGACCTTTTCAGCAAAAATATTTAATAAATTTATTTAAATTCCTAACGATCGTGATATAAGATATATATTACCATTTCAAAACACTTTTCCATTTCGATAGATTATATTATTCCTGCAATAGGCACACCTTTGGTTTGCAATCATTTCTCCGAAACTATTCCAGGGAATTAAAAAAAACAATAGTTTTTTATACTATATACGATAACAAAGTTATTGGTGTCATGTTTTTAACTAACGCTGCGCTGCATATATCTTGAAACTTTTAAGCTCTACAATGCAGGTAAAGTTGCACATTGTAAGTGTTAATTTGTATATTATTATTTTGTTTTTGTTTTTGAAGTTATACCACTTCAGGCACGGTATAAAAATGAGAGGGAATTTTCACGATGCACGGGCACCATGCAACGAAACTTTCACAGGAAGACAAAAAAAGCTACATACAAAAAGGGCTACATAAAAGTAATTTCAAAGATAGTTGCACTTTGAAATATTATACTTCAGTAATTGTAGGGACAGGTATTTTTCGCGGAAAAAACTAAACGCCTATTAGACTGCAACAAGGTGTACCCGCACCAGCGATTTCTGCTTGTGATTGGCGGCCTTCTACGAGAGAAATCTTTGCCTTGTTTGACCGAGCCACTCAGGACGTGTTTACTTCCACACTGAATCACTGTGATTGGTGTTTTTAAAATCGATACATACCTGGGAGAAACTCGACCAATCACGAAACACAGATGATGCTACAGTGTTTTAAATTTCATCTAGTCTTGAGATCTTTTCGCGAAATCTTGATGTCCCTAGTAATTGATATTGAATACTGGTCTAAATAATTTTAAAATATATATTGTTGGTGAATATTAGTGATAGAAAATATTTTCTTAAACTTCTTCTTGAAGTGTATTTATATAAGTGAGATTAGGTTATACTTCTTTAGGCGTGTCATGAAAAATATGAGAGTGCAATTTTACGATAAGCCCGCAGCATGCGAAAAAATATTGGTTGAAAAAAACCTACACTCAAATAAATATTATATAAGTGTTTTTAAATCATATACTTTAGTGAATGATATTGAAGTCTTGGTAATATAGTTGAAAACATTATTAATTGTGAATATTAGTGATATAAAATGCTTTAAAAACTTTTCCCAGTGTATTTTCAATTGTAGGATTTATATAAGTAAGGTCATGTTTCCATATTTATAACAACGTCATTATATTTATAACGATGTCACCATATTTATAACGATGTCATGTTGCTTGTAAGCTTACATTTGCGTTGGGAAGGTGTGTCTGTGGAAGGTTTAGTAGTCCCCTGGCCATTTTAATGGGAATGTTTGTGATGTTATGTTCCCGTATTAGTATTTTTGAATAATAATTTATTACATTATAAAAATATTTAAAATTAATAAATAAGAATGCAATTTCTGCTATTAGATGATTTTAATATTTTTTTAAATTCATCTCGATTATTTTAATGAATTAATTAATTTCATGCATGTGTTTATATTAATATTGAATACTGAGTATATATTTAAAAATTTAAATTGATTGAAATTATACTTCAACAACAGTTCTTATATAATCATTGCAGTCGTTTTATTATTTTTTTCTATTAATTGTTTGCATGCATAATTATAGTTAGTTTTATATCACTCCAAGTAAGTATAACTTCTAACGCGCATACATAAGTAAGAACACCCTTTTTTAAATTCTTGTAAATTTTTTATTATTCAAATAACTACAATTATTTCAGGATTTCTGGTTTATTTGTTTGCGAATAGATATGACTTAAATAATTGTATTCTTATTAAGTTTTAAACTGACTATTTGCGAAATGAACGACTTAAATCGCTTTGTGATTTTGCGCTTAGTACTACTGGAATTTACTACGTTATCTCAATCCAGTAAAATTATAAAAGTGTGAGTTTTCATTTAGTATTTTAAAATATAGAATAATATTTAATTTTGCATACAAAAGCACTTTAAACCTCATGTAACTTCATAGTTAAGATTTTTTTTCATTTTCCTAGGTTACCAAGTACCTAGGTACTTGATCGTGTATGAAAGAGCATCTCATTCTAAACGCCATGCGAACGAAGTCGCTATCAATGTTACTTATTTACATATTTAATGACATGCTACATTATGAAACCTGAGTTATTTTGATTTTCTGTTGTAAATACTTCTCAGATAATTCAAAATTCCCAAGGCTATACAGTAGATTGACTTAAAACTTGTTTTCCAGTTATGAGAAAATAATGTCGTGTGTTTGAAAGAATGTTTTTTTATAGTTCACACTAAAAATGTTGCCGTTGCAGTAAAACATGAATTGTTAAAAAACCAAGCAAATTTTTATTATAATTTTTAATTATTGAATATATATAAGAATGATCGAAGAAAAATTTATCTGTGAATTCACAGGTTATTTCAATTAATTTTTATTTGTGTTCCTTGAAGTATTTGTGTAGGTAAATTATAAGGTGTCTCCCAAATTATTGTAAATAAGGAATGAGTTAAAAAGATAAATAGTTTCGTCAGCAGCTCCACGTTTACAATAAAAAGCGTTCATCTTTACAAGAGTCACTGTTGGTCGTGTAAACATGTCAAACTCTTGGAATAAAGTGATTTTGAGTCCACCTGCGTGAGACGTAAATTATTAATTATGTCACATCTTTCTGTTTACTGTGTACGTGCGTTATACACCAGTGTTTCTTATAACAATAGTTGAAAACAATGTTTTTTCATTTAATTATGGAGTTAGGAATTATTTTAACTACTACTTGGACAGCCGATAACCCACAAATATAAAATGTTTATTTGAGAGTTTAGTTACAACTGGAATGTTTGTTATTCTGCAATATTTTCTAAGGTTTCAGAAAAAATACCATATTTCGTCGTTAATGCAATAATTTACTATTTGTGATGAGATAATTTGAAACATAATTTTATACCAACAGGATGAGTAGCACTTCAAGTTTCAATGTAAACTTAGTAGTTTTAAGCTTTTTTGCAAAGGTTAAATATTTCTATAAAAGAGACTAAAAATTAACTTCATAAACATTTAACTGTACAGGTATTTTGAAATTTTAAGTAGCTATGTTTTTATCTATTTGGACAAAGATATAGTCATTATGAACATAGTGTACCCTGTAATTCATATCCGGAAAATATTTACTGGTAATAAGAGATATTAGTAACCATCCTAGCTGCTTGCCCCAGAAAAACTGAATAATAACGCTCAAACTTTCATAATTTCAATATAGCGTTTGAGTTACGTAAAGGCTTACATATTTGGAGGTTCTTTCAATCATAAGTGGAATACCAACTTCCATAATATGAAATTTTCGTAATGACTTCTGCCATCTCATGTACGGTGGTGTTTAGTTTTAATGTCTCTTTTGGTTTTGGATAATATTTTTAAGGCAACATGTTTCTATTATTCGGACATTATTACATTGATAAAGTTTATAACTAAAACTGGCATTCACTACACTAGTTTGTAACGCAGTAAATTAATTATCTTCCAGTTATTTTCGCATTTATTTCAGGAAAAAATGTCGCACACAATTTAGCATTGTATTATTGAAAAATATAATTTTTATATGTTTTATTCAAAGTTTTCCTTTTTATTCCCCACAGGAAACTACATATTAAACGTTTGATGAAATTAGAAGGCAAAGAAATGTTTATGGTGATGACAAGTCACAACACATTCAGTTTTGCAATAGATACATTTTTACGAAAGTGTTCTCATACTGTTTATGGGGGGAAAAAATCACAGCTCTGCTTCATGATTTTTCTTTACTTACTGCTTTCCAGAAAAAATTACAACCAGCTGGTGGCTAAAAAAAATGTTTTGTTAAAAAACTTCAAATAAACATTTCTCTCGGCGTGTTTGCCTGCTGTGTCTTATTAATAATATTACTACATTTTCACTTGCACATAACTTACGGTTGTTTAATGTGACATATAAGATTAAATTGTGTCTTTTGACATAATTTTGTAAATTTTATATAGTTTTATGTTATACTAGCTAATGCCTTGCATGCGTTGCAATGCCTCTTACCATTTTATTTTGTAGTTTGTTGAAGTAGGTACACATACACAAAGCATCTCTCTAATTTTCTATCTCTTTATATATCTAAAAATATCTCTCAATAAATGAATATCTCTATATATTTATCTATGTCTATATCTCTAGCTATCTCTCTATCTACATAAATAAATATAATTATCCATTTATGTCTCTACCCAGCTATCTCAATCTTTATATATATAGCTATATATCACTATCTCCCTTTGTCTCTCTATTTCTCTCTCTTTACATATTCCTCTTTATCTCCCACTATAGCTCTCTATCGCTATCCTCTATTTACCTATAACTCTATAACTTTATATTTCTCCTTCTATATCTCTCTTTATGATATATCTATCTCCCTCTATCTCTATATTTCTCGCTCTCTCTATCTTTATTGTCTCTCCATATCTCTCTTTTATATTAAATTCAATTCAATTCGGTCATGTGCGCACGCATACAACGGAAACATACGAACTGTTGCTAAACTATATGATATACAACATTTGTTGAAACGATCCGCGCACCACCTATTGTGCGTTACCTCACATAGTGTTTCAAAGTTCAAGTGTGCAAAATTGTATAGAGATCGAATGAAAATGCGTTAGAAATTAAATAGCGAAATATCAGCAAGAATTATTGACTTCTGCTTAAAGGATTTGCGTTGTCGAAATCTGACCTAGACAGTGACATTCGTTTTGTTTTAAGGTCAAGCGTGCAAAGTTTTTTTTCGCAATCGGATGTATGGTTTAGGAATGCGTATGTGGGACAAACAAACAAAAATATGCTTAAATATATTTGACTACGACAAAATATATTCTCTAAAATTATTTTTTTTCTTAATGAAAATTTAAATTTTAAATTAAGTCAACTTATAGCATGGCAATAATATTTACAGATGAATTTTGTGCACCGGGCCAGTTCTTCATGATTGAATATGTTTGAGTGAAATGCCATATCTATAATAGGCTACATTAATCCGTGTTTTAAGTTGTAAACTTTCAGAGTAACATAAATTCTAATGCAGCAATATATCACCATCATAAACAGGAATGGAAATATAGTACCTTTTATAAATGATTAATAACTGTATGAACTATATATGCTCGGAAGAATTGACTTGTATAATTATATTATTGCGTGCATAAAATATGCACTGATAAATTTACAATATACAGTTGTTATAACAAGTTTGAATGAAAATAATTATATTGTTAAAACAATATATACTTTGAAGAAGAAATTGTACGTAGCCACTCGCTTAAAATGAGTTATTGGGTGGGTTTATTATGAGTTTTGGGCCTTAAGTAGTGAAAGATAAAATAAGCGTGAAATAAATGTTCTAAATTTGAAACAAAACTTAGACATTTAAAATAGTTTTTTAAAGTGAGAAACTCATGGCTATGTATAAAGAGTGATAGGCACAATGTCTATAAAATAACAAACATATATTCTCTCTGCATAAACATTTTACAAAAACAAAAAAGTAATTGTAACTCCAAACTTACTGCTTACTATAAAAAAATTCATAACCCGTATCTCCTTAGATTTTATTTTCAATTATAATATAAATAATTATATGGTGATATAAACATGCAATTTTGATTCCAACTCAAAAATTGTAATTACATTAAACTTTTACATTGATAATTAAATACAAAATTAAGAACAAATATTATATGTTTAAAGCTACAAGGTTTACTAATGATATTAATTTATCCTTTAGAGTTGAAGTATCAAAACTGGTGGAAATTGTGTTCTATAAAACTTTTTCTCGTGTATTTGGCTTGTAGAGGACTTTCAGAACATAATTCTAAGAAACGTACTGAAAGAAATGAAAATGGACAAACAATGGAATTACGAGGCTAGCTAATTAGACAAATGATAAACGTTTGTATTGTTAAAAACTATAAGATAATGGAAAACGTGCTTTATCGATGTCACATCAGCAGTAAGTATGCAGTTACGAGTTTTCATTCTGGCCTCTAAAAGTTTGTTTGTATAGAAATTATGCCTATCACTCTTTATACATAGCCATAAGTTCTTCCATATAAAAACCCATTTTAACTAAGTTTTGATTTAAATTTAGAACATTTATTTCACGCTTAGTTTAACTTTCACTACTAACGTTCGCGCGTTTTGAAGGCCCGAAACTCATAACAAAGCCACACTCCCTAGTGATTTCGTGCCGGTGAAAGTTCATTTTAACAAAATCCAACTAATTTTTTTGCATTGTCAACATTTATCAACGCCAAATACCTTCATTATCACTCAACGATTGTAAATAAAAAGCACATCACATATAAATACGTAATTACATACATATAATAAGTGTGGCTACGAGATAATGCATGATCCACTTATTTGTAGCTGCAGTTCAATCGTTCCTTTGTGGTTAACGTGCCCTGTAAATATGTGTTTTATTGATGTCGAAACATCTTAGCAATTGGTAGGAGTAATTTCGTGAATGAAACGGAAGTCGATTGGAATGAAAATGTGCCCCTAAAAAAACGGTGCCGCCATCTGAGTAAGTCTCAAAATTCTCAAAAGGATGGTGGACCCACGTTATTCATCCGTTTTCACACATTTGTTTGCCAAAATAAACTTTATGATTGTACAACTATCCTTTAGTATTTTATGATAAAATTTGTGGTCATAATAGTTAAATAATAACCGCTTAAATATACGTTAGAATCCTAGCATTACACACCTTAGCTAAAATTTAAATGTATAGATAGCGAAGCGTTCATAAAACTGTAGAACGACGAATAATTCGCCTACATATATTCGACGCCATGAAAAATATAAGAATTTCATGATGAAATTGTTACTGTTAAATCTTAAAAATAGTTTAAGGTTTGTTGGTAAGAAGTATTTAATAGCTAACTTCTGTCGTTTAAGAAAAAAAATATACCTACTTATATTTAGTGATATAATATGTGTTTTAAACTGTTTCAGGTTAATTATTTACTAATTTATTGGACTGCAACTTTTTATTTTGCAAAAATACCTTTAAAATATCACAGCATTCATTATGCTTTAAATAACACTTTTAAAATCTTTCACGCCATTTTTTTACAACAAATTTGCTTGGATAATAAATGTTAGGTATTTTTAAAAATGTGAATAGTTTCTCTAGCATAAAGTTTACTTTGGCATACCAATACGCTTAGTATGACTACATCCTCCGATGTCCGAGAAAGTTAATATTTACGGGTGCATTTGCCACACGTGTGTCCGCCATCTTGATGACTTAAGATCTTGGCTATAGCAGTATCTGCATGCATGCGCATTGGACTTTCAACCTGATACATTTCCGTTATGAAATGTGCGCTTATTTCATTGTATTTTTTGGTGCATACTAACATTTCACCCTCAAAACCTCTAAAGAAGTATAATCTCAAAAACGCCAGGCTATGCTAATTCCGGGCTGGGAGAAAATTTCTCAGGTTAAGTGTTGCGGTACTCCTGTCGTTTGGCTAACACTAAGACATCAATAGTAGCATCTTGTTGGACCAAATTATAGTTTGGTTTTTTAAAAGGGGAATAGTTTTTAACGGTTAATTTTCGTGTCCAAATTTCTTATTAGAAGTTTATTTGCAACATGAGAACACATGAATTCGCTCGTTACCGAGGTAACATGTTTACACACCGCTGGTGAATAGTGAAATACTCGCTCACATTTCGGTTTATTTAGCAGTATTTACCGTGTGGTCAAAATGACACACGCATCATTCTTGCGCTCTCACGGTGAGACATTAGCTTTTCCGTGATCAACATCTCGTTATAATAAAACGTATATTTAAGGTGTAGGTACTGAATTTTTATATTTGCGTTTACATATTTTGATATTAGATTATTTTGAAGTAAATCGATTATGCAACTGTCAGGACCTTAGGTAGAGATATTTCTCTCCCATAGAAACAGCTATTATGTCAATTTTAACCAAAAAAGATTATACATATTAAAGAATGCCAGTAAATAAAGTTTTAATGTTTATATTTATTTATATAATTGCCGGTTATGTGGTAATTATTAGACATATAAAAACTAAATCATATAAATTATACGACGACAGTAAATTCTTCAGAATTTAACTTAAAAAGCAACATATATATATATAGTGTACGGTATCATTGCGTTTTTTTTTCAGGCTACGTAAGGGAAAACAAAAAGTGTTCCCAGAAAGGACTGTCACAAAATAGTGTGAAATAAAATTTTAAATAAATGATTATAATTCTTCGTGCAATATAAAGTTAATATTTTTTCTACTCGCGCTTGCTTCTGTGCCCTCGCGCAGTTGCTCAGCGACTTTCAAGTTGGCCACCATTAACTTGTTCCGAAAAAGTTTTCCCCATAAAGTTATTAGACATGGAAGATATTTTCTAAAGATATTTGAACTATTTCTCTGCTTCTGGTTTTCAGGCCTGTGCCGAGCTGTGGTTGGTGTCCGTGTGCGGCCATTCAATATTTTCGGATCAAAACTTGTATGTTATTATTTGAAGTGCAATATGATTATGCATATTTTTCTGCCTTGTAAAAAAATTAATCGTTAAATATTTGCGTACTTGATAAATAACTGTAGGTATGTTTACGAGTTAAATCACATAAAAATGAAATTATTTTGTTACAAATATTATGTGTCAGTTCGAATCTTTGGCATGCTTTCATACGATAAATTATTATTGTAGGACTTAGGTTACAATTAAATATTTTTTTATTAATTTTTCAGCTTATGCAATTAACATGCATTAAAGCACTTGAAAATTGTATAATTCTAGGTTATGGTACGAATCATTTATTAATTTTATAAAACATCCAATACAATTTTATAAATTATGTTATAAAATTAACAATTTTTAAGCAGTTTAAATGTGAGGGAACAATGGCGAGACAAAAAATTTTTTTATAAATTATTTTATTCAAAATTTTTATCATTGTTTTATATTGGTTTATATTGCTTCTTAGGTCTAGCTTTCTAAAATTTTAATTTGGTACTTGATTGAAATTGGAAAACAATATTTGTTTTGGTTTTTTTTTTTTTGGTGGTTTATTCGAACTAAATGCTGCACGACGTAAACGAAATGAACCCTAACTTTGTTATTGGAGGGGGTGGGGGCGGGAATTTAATGTGTCGCAGGCTGGAGTGGTTTGTGATCGGCGGCGGGAACAGGCGCGAAGCCATTACAAGTTGTTGCGAGATCGCGGGCGCTAATTTCGCGCGCGCAGAAGTAGTGGTTCCCCGGGGGGGGGGGGGGGGTGAGGGGTCGGGTGTCGGCTATATCACGGCCTTTGACGGCGACCAGCATATAAACAAGAGGTCAGGCGGGGGCGCGAACAAGTGAGGGGAGGGGGAGGTGGTGACGGCGAGCTGGAGAGAGAGAGAGCTTTATTTCAACGGCGAAAAAGGGGCGAAAATAAAAGAACGCGAATGTTGGAAAAAAAAAGAGTAAGAGACACTGGAAAAGGGGAAAAGGGGGGGGGGAATGAATTAGTTAGCACCATTCAAACATTAGGTAACCCAATCTCTTGTACCTGTTCCTGCTCTTTTACAACACCGTGCCACCTATTTCCCTTCACAGGGCCTTGGGTGGGTGAAAGGAGGGGGGGGGGGAAACGGTTGACCCCCAACACGACTAATTTTGTTTCACCCTCTCAGCACTCAAATAGAATCGGTTATTTTTAATTCCGTCTCCCTGACGAAAAAAGGGTGGGTGGGGATGTGATGGCGCTGGGTTGAAAAGGGGGGGGGGGGGGGGGGAGGTTTCGGGGTGGCCACATCTGGCCTTGGGGAGGGGGGTTGGGTGGTTTGGGGCACGAACAAGTGTTCTGGCACAAACACGCATCACTATATTGTTCAGTTTAAGTTCTTTATTTGATTTTTTCCCTTGTGTGCTGACACGGTTTTTTCTCTCCCCAATGCACCAGGGTTACCCTGCGCTCTCTATTCTCACAGCCTTTGTTTTTTAAACCTCGCCAAGTCCTCCCCAAACACCGCTACCACCTCCCCCCCCCTTTTCCCTACTCTTTCCTCTTCGAGCGTCTGGTACCATTTAAATCTTTTAGGTCGTTTGCGCAACGTCATTTTAACGAATCAACAAGTTCTACAAAAGAGAATGGCTGCGGAGCTGCGTTTACGAGATTTGAATTTACGTAGGGAAAAAAAAGTACATATTACCACCAGATTTCGAAATTTTTAATCTCTCTGATTCGTGGTAAAATTAAAAAAAAAATAAAAAAAATCATGGTGTTAGCTATATAACTGCTTAAAACAGTTCAGTATTTCAACATACAAAAAAGTTGACATTGCAGGTAAAGTATTTTTAATTGACTGGAGATTCACAGATTTAAAGTTTTCATTTTATAAGGATAAACATTCTGATTCGGTACTGTAAAACTTGAACCTTCCTTCGAGTTAAATTTGATGTCGGAAAGATTGATTTAGGTTTAAAAAAAATTAATATTAAGTGTTTTGAAAGGGAAATTTTTATTAATTTTGTTGTTTATCTTCCTTAAATATCAATAGTACGCAGGAAATATGTAGCGCAAATGATTGTACACAGACGGGCATCCTTGTTCCAAAATTCACAAAGCTGCGAATAAGTTTAAATCCAGAAAATGATTTTGCCACTTGTAAATCCCTAACAAGCTACAATGTTTATTCCACAATTCAACATTCGGCTAATGGAATTTTGGGTAAAATGTCTGAACAATAGCTTAAGAACACGTATTTGAAAATTTTAATAAAGTAAAATTTGCGTTGCAATGTTATAATTATTGGAATTTTTAAAGCATTTATCAACGAATGATATAATATTTCAAATAAATATTTTTTTCTTAGTTGATTTTTTTAATTTTTGCTGAGAAGGTGCTTAGTGACAATAGGTGCTAAAAGTAATGGCCGGAAGTTATTAAAGAAATGAAATATTGGCAAATTTCCTTTCTAAATAATCTGAGATCAGATTTAAATATTTTTTTTATTTTCTTTCTTACGAAATATCTCTTTTCCCTTCAACAGGTATATATATTTTTCTAATTACACGTATGAATATTTTTTTGACTAATTTATCGGTGAGAACCAATCATAACATATTTTTTCATCTCTCTGAAACTTGTAATTCCCGCATTATTTATTATAATATTCATATGTTCAAGACTCTTCATAACTCATTAGAACATACTTTCGCAATTTACTTAATTATTACTACTTTACTTTAATAAATCCCAAATGCTTTAAAATAAATCCTACCGTTTTGTGTATTGTTTCGTAAACATGATATAGATCATATTTGTATTTGATATACTAAGCCATTTTCTCACATCTATTTAGAAACATAAGTTGAATTATATTTATATTTACTATTTCTTACGGAGAAACACCACATAAAAAATTGAAAGATGTAGAAGTTTGTTGCTTAAACCTTTTTATTATATTTGATGGTTTTGTTAGTGTTTTCTTATCGGCTTTTTAAATCTTTGTATTTAACTTTCTCTAAAAACCTATTGTTTATTTTATTTCATTGTTTTATTTCGTATTTATTTCTTATATTTTTTTGTATTTCATTTAACATGCCAGTTTCTCTTCTGACCTGTCCAACAAAACAATAATTTTCAGTTATTAAATATATTTATTTTTCTATTCTTAGTATTAATTCTTCTGTTTAAAATACTTACTAAGCCAACCAAGTACACACCCGCCTCTTTCTTGTCCAGTAACGTGCTCACATTTTTGTATACCACAAATTGTGGTGAACTTGTGACATGCGAACGGCCGCCAAAAATGCTAGCCATTAGTGTACGAAAACAGGTGTAGTATTATTGGGATTGTCGTATACCTGAAATTGTACTCGAAAAAACTGCGCGCACACCGAAGACGGAAATTTTACACGATGAAGTATAAAATGCGCATGCGCCCATGAGCCGAAGTCATTCAGACAGCTGACTTTAACCTGTATATATTCGCCTTCGTGAACATCTGGGAGCGTATCAAGCGTATCGGTGTGCCAGAACTACATTGAAATACATTTTATAAACGTTTATTTCTATAAAAAAATTCACAACGAAAGAAATACGTTGAAATCTTAGGATTACAAGATTAATAATACAATATTTTTCCAAACGATTATAGTGTCTCTGCAGCTGAGTTTTCAAGGACATGATTTGAAAACCTCAAAAGTCTCGTTACAAATCCCATCCCAAGATAACTCTTTTAAAGTTTTTTTACAACCTCTCGTTAGATCATTTTACACCATGATTTAAGAAAATAATAATATGATTGTTTTTTATTAACTTATTGTTAAAATAACTTTAAACATAAGATCTGTTCTTTGGTTTGGATATTTTACATCATGAAGGCATAAAACATGATTTTTTACATATGAAAAATACAAAATTATACAAAAATAATTGAAGCTATCGATTGGAATACAAGTAGGTTGTAGGTTTTTACGTTTGTTTGTTAGTAAGTTTAATGGTCTTTTTGTTTTGTTTTTTATACATTATACAATCTACGGTTTTACTGCGAACGCCATGCAATAATGTTTACTTGACGCTCAAAATTAAAGAAAAATTTATGCCCGCATTTGATTCAAAAAAAAAAAATAATTCCTTTCTCTTAAATGAAATTTGGTTTTTCTATTTGTAAAACCCAGGCAACATATGTATACATATAGGTACTTCATTTTGTATCCAGTATGTAAAATGATTTCTTTCACAAAAGGTATGTATATAATTTTTTTAATTATTGAAAAAAATTTATTTCAAAATAATTAATTACATTACAAAAATATAAGTATAACTTCTAACGCGCTTACGTAAGTGCACGAACCTTTATGTTTTATTTTCTTTAGTGTTAAAATTCTGTGAAATAATGGGTATTAGACAGAATGCTTTATCAGCTCTCTCAATCGTTTTCCAATTTTATTTGTAACTCATTACGGGTTATTAACTGCAGTCTTGGCATATTTTATCTGTTATTTTAATTCAAGCTACGGAGGATGTCTATGTTTCTGTATTTATTACGAATTTTCAAAGAAATACTTAATAGGTTGGTTGTGTCACTAACATAACGGACTGGTACAAACAAATCGAGTTACAAACTATATTTAATTTCTAACATTGTCAGCTACTTCAATAGCAGATATATGTCCTTAATGTTACTAAATGTATTAAAGCATAATAAATGGATTAAAAATCATTATTTTGGAATTAAATTAATGGTGAATAAAATATATCCTTCTTTTAACGGAAGATATAAGACAACGTTTTGGTTGAGATCGAAGACATATAAAAAAATAATTTTTTTATAGGTCGCACAAACTTTCTCTAGTGTATTACAAAAATTATTAAATAAACACAAATACAAATAAGGAAAGCTGCATTTGGCCTAAACCGTTTTTTCCCAGTTGTTGCTGAGTTGGGATTGGATTGATGCTGTATCCCACTAAGCTAAAAAAATTGAACACAGTTATTTTCAGTACTTTGGGAGTGAGCATCTTTCCTACGTCAGCTGATCTGAAGATCCGCTTGCACAGTTATTGCTCCTGGTCAATAGAAATAACCTGTAATTTTTTCACGACTACTTGACAAGAAATGATTTTGCAGCGTCTTCCTGGGGATGACGTGTGTGATGGCACCGCATCTTACTGACACTTTGTCCTTTTAAACACTGTCCATAGTCTTCATGATATCCTCTTGAGTTAATTTTATTCCCAGCCTTATTTTAATGATAAACTTTAAAACCAAACAAAAATCATACACTATTGGACACTGGCACAGAATTTTTACATTAAAAATGAATAGAAATTTTGCAAAATGTTGTCAACCATATTTTAAAAAATTATTTATTAACTGTGACGTACCTTGTTAACTATAAGCATTTATTGATTTAAAGATATTCTGAGCATAACTACCAAACTAAATACGAAATTTATTCATATTTACTAGGTACAGTTGTCTTCAATAATATTATTTCAATATTTTACCAAATTCATACAAGGTTTTCAAGTTGCGCTACTTTGGCAACCTTAGGAAACTATGGCACGAGGACTTTTTAACAGTAATTTGGTATCGTAGACAAAAATAAAACTTACATGTTTACATATACGTAAGTCCATAAAAACATCTTCCAGTAAGTGAATCACGTGAATCAATGTCTTTGCGAATAAATAATTTTATTTAAAGTTTTAAACTCACCTTAACAATAAAGAGCGTGTCCTGCCTGAACAACGCAACTCTAAATGGCTCACAACATGGCGGCCGTTCAACCGAGAGACTTATGTATCTACATAGATCGCGACAACACCGAACAAGTTATTCTCTTGTGGCGACCTGTGGCAGTGTGGGTCATCTTGAAAACCCGGGTCACCTTTGGTTCACCTGCTTAAGTAATATATGAAACATATATATTATGACGACCTGCCAAAATAATGCATAACTAAAGCTAGTAAAGAAACAGCATTTTTTTTGCCGTAACAGGATACAGTGAATAAATTACTGAAATTTTGAGGTCTATATAATTTGTAAATAAATAGTGACAGTATGTTCAATATATAACTTATCGCTCGCAAAGCGGAGAGGGGTCGATCTCCCTCTTCACTCCACTGCCTTCCAGACTATGCCGAGGAAACCGCCGGTGTCGCCACCACCCTCTCTAACTCACACTCGAAGCTCCAAGAACAATGGCGTCCTCGTTACGCTATTTCACGCAGACGTGTCTCTGGGAACGTGCTGAATCCTCGAGAGATGTAAAGAGGCGCAATAGGATTACTTTTCCGGGAGGTAGCCCTCCCCTGGACCCCCCCCCCCCCCTTTTCAAAGCTGACTGGTGCTCCGGGTTGACTAGCCTTCCTCGTTGCCTTGCCTCTAGTATCCTCGTAACATTATATATTATTAATTTTAAATAGCATTTAAACAGTTTTCAGCTGTCGAAAGAAAATTAATGGTAACATAAAACTTACCCTCTCGTAAACAATTAACTTGAGATGAGAATTACATAAAGTAGATAAATAATTATGTGATTTGTAAAGAATATAGAGAAATTTTATCATACTCTAACTTGCTTCTAGTTACGTTGTGTTAAAATTAAATGTCTAAGGTTTAGCTTATTAAAAATTAGAGCAAGATCTACAATGATCATCATGACGCTAGAAAAACCAAATAGGTATATCAAGATGGGGCACTAATATTCCCAAACGGCTTTTCCTGATAGAAACCAACAGTCGTAAGCGACGAGTGTCATCAGCAGGAAAGGCCGAGCGCAAGACAAGACGCGGGGAATGTCAACAGGCGCCCGAATTAAACCAGCAGCCACCCCCGCCCCCACCAAACATGACGATTGATGTGGCCGTCTGGACCGCTACAAAGACGCCTGGAGCCTTTCCCCCTTCCTCACACCACTTTCCACCCTCCCTTCGTGGGCGGGCCTGATTAAACATGGCGCCGAGGCCCGCGACGTGCAAAACGTTTCCCAGCGCGCACTTTGGACTGGCGAACTGACCCAGGGGTGATGAGGGGTGCAGAGGGGACGTCCCATCTGCATACGTATTGCATTCCTACCTCGAACTCACCCGTCAAATTTGTCTTCAGCTCTTAACGTGGTCTGTCCCTGCCTCTACGTCCGATGTATTCCCGGCCGGTCTTCGTTGTTGTTCCCTGCGCAATTCCTCTTTTATCGCTCTTTCAGAGGTGACAACATAAATAAAAACCAACCAGAAATGGTTTGTAACAATGTCAAGTAAGAAAAAAGCTATACATACAATTGACCTTGTAAAATTTTCGGATTCAAATAATAGATTTGTGAAGGGAAAAAAATGTGATAAAGACAAAATGCACATTCATTTTAACTAAAACCTGTTTTTTTTTTAATATAACAAAAGTTTGAAAAAATTAAGTCACGAAAAATGGTAACATAATGTTATACCTTTTAAGGGGTACAACAAGGTTTATATGGGCGAGAATGTGACAAGCCACAGCTCCAAACTTTCCAGAAATAAATAAGCATTTATCCTCAGTTTCGAACAAGAAATAATTCATACTTCTTTGCAACGAACGAAATGTTAAGTAGCGTGTGGTTTACAAACGCCCGATTTCAAGATGGCGGCCTCGTTTACGTGTTTGCTGGGAACACGAATACAACAATTATGGGTTAAGTTAAGGCTTGACAAAATTTTCAATTAAAACAAATCAAATCAAATATATATATTGACCCCTCTATGAATTTACAATAATTTCTCCACATAATATTTTAATATGTCTAAAATTTAAAATGTTGCACCCGATAGCGCAACATTCTTTTCTTTCCCTATTTTTATCTTTTTGTAACTTTAAAGTGTTTTTCCTGAGACCTGTAGCTAGGCAATTGTTGATACTCCCCGATGTGACCAAGTGCTGCCCCTGCTTGGTAGGCTACTAGTGTTGCTATCTGTATAAAAAAAATGGTCCTCTGTATAAAACGTGTTCCTGGTGTCAAAAAACCACCACGATACTCCCTGTTCTGGATGGTCAGAGAAGCTTCTTCGTCGCGACAATCGCCGCGACCTGGGTACTGCGAGTCACTCAGGCGCAGTCCCCCGAGTGGAAGAGTTGGTACCACTGCCTCGTTCCAGGTCGTCACCCGCCGTCATGCCGCCATGAAGACCTTGCATGCGACGACTTAAGTATTGTTACTTGGGTGATAGAAGTTTAACGAAGAATACGTGGAACTTAGCCATACTTCTGGGGAAAGTCAATTTGATGATAAAATATTCCTGCAGAAGTTCGACTTGGAATAATTCATGAAATAATCCACTTTGGACATAAAATATTTTCTGGTCAGTGGGACTTCGATTATTTTTATTACGGCCAGAGGACTTAGTAATTTTCGCCTGCAGTCTGAACTTAGTTTTTGAAGAGATCACCCAAGGACTTATTCTTTTCAATATGTTACTGACTTCTAGAGAGGCACGACACTGCTGAGCTGCCTTGGGAGGCCATCTTGTTCATAGCAACTAGCACTCGGTCAGCTTTTCAGATGAACAGATAATTACGTAACAGACGTATGAGTTTACGTTACATAATCGTAAGGATAACTGCTAAGCGGCAATGTGATCAGATGACTATGCTACACGACATTCACAATTTTCAGCGCCATTGGTGAAGTTTTACTTTTGCGTTCACAATGCCTTACGTAATCGCCGTATCGGACTAGGAGAAGTTCGAGGACTGCACGAGCGACTGGTGTAGACTGTACGGGTGTTTGTTGGGAGAGAAGTCTTAGTGTAATCTCCTTTGGTCCTGGTCGCTGGAGTTAAGAAGAGTTCCTAGATTTGTTTCAAGGTGTGTACGAGGGGTAACGAGGTGAACAAGTTGCCAGTCAGATCCCAGAGGCTACCAACACTTGAACAGCCATGCCAGCCTTGTGTTCAGCTGGTCGGATCCCTCGGTGTGGAGCAATGATGACTTCTTTCCGAGGATTAGAGAGTCACCGAGAAGCCGCGCAGCATTTTGAGGACTCGTGAGGCTTATCCTTAAAGCAGTGACTTTCTGGTGCTGCATCGTAAAATATACCTCCATCCATGGTGTCTAGACAGTTGTAGTATATGTAGATCGGAACAGTTTGTCAACACAGTTGAGGTTTTTGTATTTGTACTTGTTTTCTATTTAATGTGTTTAACTTAAAAGCTTCGCTTTTTAAATTAATACAAGTTATGGTTTTATAATGATTGTTTCGTTTGCTTTCGATTTTAATAAGTTGCCATTATTTTTGCTATTTGTTTTTTTCACAGTTCATGCATTTTAATAGCTCTTGCATTGATTATTTGTTTATAGATGTTCACGGTATTTAAAGACAACTATTTTTAATGCAATGTTTTTTTTTCAATATTGTTTTCCACATTCTTACATATGGTCTGAAATGTTTTTTAATAGGAACAGGCATCGGTGTCAATGAATGAATTTATTCTGTTACAACGAGTACACGGGCTCCGTGTATACAGTATAGTAGCAGAGAAATTGATGAACCTTTGTTGCTTGTTTATTGTTTATTAATATTGTGCAATAAAAAATAATGTTAGCACGACTCACCTCGCTTTATGTTCGTAACCCAGTAAATATGCTTCTTAACAAAGACTTACTTACACTGGCAAAATGTCTCCAGTGAATAAAGCAACAATATTATTACTATATTCTTACAATTAACCAAATTACGTAAAATTATATAAAAAAGCGTTTGACTTATTACTTACTAGTAAATTGCTACTTGTGGACATAAAAGAAATATGGAATAGTTTTATGAGGGCCAAAAAAATCATGAAATGTATGATCCAATGCCATAGTGGTTAGCTGCCGAATTCAAATTAACCTCCACCGAGCAGTGCGGTTTCAACTTCCGTCAGCTGTAGCTGTAGCGAGCGCCACACTCGTCCTCCGCACTCGCTCGAGGCGCGAGCAGCTACAACTCGCCCGCCAGTCTCTCTGTCTCAGTGTCGAGCCCACGAGTGTCGGCGGCACAACCGTCTTCTTCCAGGGAACCCTCGCTGCAACCAGCTCAAACCCGGGGCGTCCACTCCAGCCGTGTCCTCGGTCTACTACTCGTCTTTCTCTTACTCAGCCCTGCCGCGGCCAAACATCGGTCGGAAAACCCCTGGTCAGCTACCTCCTGGACCGCAACCCGGTGTGGCGGTCCGCTGACGACTCGCAAACGGGACCGCCCAGACTATGGCATCGCTGAACACGTGGGTGTTCCGACCTGGCTCACTCTGCACTCCAAAAGGAAGCGAGTATGAAGCCACTGACCTCCAGCTCAATCGTCATCAACCACGGGAGCCTCAAGAGAACATCAGCCCGCCCACAATTAACGTCCAAAAATATTAAGTAATACTCAGTTGTCAAGAAGTCCACAAACGTGGCTAACTGCTCTTAACTTGCCGTCACCACCTAGTCCAGCGACTCACTACTCCGCCATAATGACCAGGTCAGTAACCACTCGCTGACACTGGTCTCGCGCCACCTGAACACCACACGGGTGACGTCATTATGGTCCCAAAGTGCAAATCTCACCCTTATGTGGATGACGTTCTCGGGAAGTCTCTCTGGTCGGGCAGGGCAGCGGCTAGCGGCGATGACGTGGACAGCACTCACACTCCTGCCTCGCACACGGCAGTCCGCACACCCGGCAGACACATAACTTAGAAACACACAACCTAGAACAGTCATAAATTAGAAACCTCGAAAAAATCCAAGTAACTTAGAACTGTAATAAGTTGGAACGATCATAACTTAGAAACACACAACGTATAAACACACAATTTAGAAACGTCATAACTTAGAATGTCATAACTTAGAACTATCACAAGATAGAAACTCACAAATTAGAACTGTCATAACTTAGAAACATGCAACGCAGAACCACACAATTTAGAAACGTTATAACTTAGAAAGTCATAAATTAGAACTATCACAACTTAGAAACGCACAACTTAGAACTGTCATAATTTAGAAGCACGTAACTTAGAAACACGCAACGCAGAACCACACAACTTAGAAAAGTCATAACGTAGAAACACACAACTTAGAACAGGCAAAACTTAGAATATTATATCGTGTGTGTTTCTAAGTTACGTGTTTCTAAGTTGTGTGTTTCTAAGGTGTGACAGCACCCCGGCAGAGGCGGCGGTGGTTTTTGTCACCTCGGCCCTGTCGTGCGGGAAGCCTGCCTGCTAGGCGCGGCTCCCGTCCGCACGTGGCTGTCAGAAGAACTGGAGGCTTGTGAGGCTACCTCGCTCTGGCGCTGCCGGGCCACCTATCCCGCAGGCGGAAACAAGTGCCTTGCCCTGCGAGTGTTGCGGGTTGCGTTCATATCAGGGATAAATTACAAACCCTAGCAAAAAAAAAGTCCCATGGAAAAACACATACGGGACGGAACGTTGGAAACCACCCGTAACAGTTAAAAACTATCATGACACCTCATAATAATCTATAATTCAATTACTTGGAGAGAAAAAAATGTAACTCAAACAACTTTTTTTTTTCATTTTAGTGAAATGGCGCTCGTGCCAGATGTTCACACTCAAACTGAAACAAAACAAACAAATGGAGCGTTTCCTTTCCGCTCCCTGCTGGACGTTTCAGGCAGGGTAAAACCAACCTACGGGCTTTAATTAATTTATCTAAATTAAAACTAAAATAATCATCTTATTATTACTAAAATTTTAAAAATTATGAAAGTTTACAAGTCATAATATAGACCCAAAAATTAATGTAGGCTATACGAGTAACACCCAAAATCCTCTGGAATTAAATAAATTATATGATTAATTTTCGTTTTGAAATTATTACGACCTTTGCCAAACATATCGTTTATTAAAATTCATTATAAAGGTTAAACCAATCCAAATGCAATGATTTATTAATGATAGAATAAAAATTACATTAAAATAATTGTATTTATTATTAGAGTATTGACTAACCATGAAAATTCAAACATCATGCCTAGACACCTGCAAAATTCGCGGATTCATTCGGTGATAGGCTAGAATTCAAACACATATACCTCTTAGATAATTTTGCTATTGGCTTACTGTTATCTGGACGAATCTCAACCAGTTATAAACCCTCAATCAAAAAAGGATTGAATCACAGACAAACCAGCTGAAACGACTTACAAGTCGGCAGCCAATGAACTTGCGTTATTTGCCCAAGTGTACAGGGGTATGTGCAGTCTATCCTGAAGGCCATCGAAACCGCGAAATTTGCAGGTCTCTACATGCCTTATCTTGGACTCGAAAGCCGTAGTGCAGTCCGTTGTGCTACGCAGGTAAGCATATTTCACCATGCAGTCAGTCGGGTTTGTATTTACCATAAACTGCAAAGTTAACACGCACTTTTTTTTTCTGTAGCACATTTAGAGGTAAGTTTTCAAGTTGAATTTCACAGTTTCGTATGGCCGCCGCCCTGTCCCATACAAAGACAAATATTAATTTTAATTCGGCCACCATCTTCTCTGATCCCACCGCACAATGTTCATGCTCATTATCCGGCGGTAGTTCCCTAGAACAGTTCGATAGTTTTCCAAGACACGTATGTGGGTGTCATCTGACGGTGCCTTCAATGAATGTTCCTTGTTAATGCGAGGTGGATCAGGTGTCACGAGAACAAGGTTCGCTAATGTTTATATGCGTTTGTAATGCGTTTGCTTCTGTCTCGGGGAAGTTGGCAAGCTTGCTGCCGGCCACAGGGACCAGAGATACACGACGCGCATACTCTCTCTCTCTCTCTCTCTCTCTCTCTCCTCCTTTCCCACAATTTCCACCCCCAACCCATGTGCGTCGTGGTCTGCCGACGGCGGTTCGAGCGGAAAACGTCTGCGGGTGGGACGAGACCAAACGATTGTCCCCCCTCCGCCCCTCACTGCCCCCTTCCTTTCTGTCTTCCTCCAACAACGAGCTTTTGAATATTCCCTTTTCTGTTTGTGCACAGACTTGGTTGGGCATCTCTCCGCGGGAGCTGTTCTCCGTCCTCGTTTCTTCCTTCGGACTTCCGCACAAATGGGCAAAGGAATTCGTGAAACAAGGGAGAAACCAAGAGAGAGAAAGAAAAGAAAATAGATGTATTCAAACCGCTTTCAGCACGACCGAGAGAACAGTAATGAATTGTGCGTGTAAGGGGGGGGGGGGGGGGGGTTTATGAAAGAGCAAAAGAATTTTGGGCCAAGATTTTTTTATTATTATTATTTGTTGCGTTTTCAGTTCGGCGAAGAAACTCGCGTCGCTGCACGGGAATCGCTCGGCGGAGTAATATGCGCGTCTGAGCTTCCGAAGCGGAGTCCCGCCCGCGAGAAGGAATTCTTGGAAGTGAGGGTCAGTTTTGTGTTCCTTGGCTGGTTGTTATGAATTGGGTTACAAGTAATTGCTCGCGCTTTAGCGTACGGTAGTTGCTGAACCACGTTTGGAGATTTTTGTTACTGAGCACCAATCACGGGGGAAAAAAAAGCCGATCTGCACAATACCAAAAGTACACTTTTTTTTACAAAATGTTATGATTATTCAAATACCTTTATCTGTGCAACATACGTAATTGTTATCTGAGTTTCTTTTACATACCTCGTTTACAATACCCGATGAAACCGATATGAATTTTTTTTAAAAACTTAAAATATTCAGTGAATAGTATTAATAATTTGGTTCAAATTTTATAAATTCGAGGCTACGTTTAGTTTTATAGTCTGAAAGATATTTCAATAAAATGAGAACATTAGTTAAAGAATCACTAGGTTTTATTTAGTGCCATTTTGCGTCTAAAAACTTGGTTTTTAAAAAAATAAAAATCAACACTACGAATTCAATATCCCTACCACTTTATTCTATAAAAAGTAATATTTAATTTAAAAAACCCTTAACAGGAATTACCCTCTAAAAAGTAAAAAAAATATATATGTATTCGCCTTTAAATTAATATATTATGCAGTTATTTTTTGATCCAAGAGTCGTCTCGTCGGGGGACCGCTAATTAAATTAAATATAAAAATAGGAAATTAACAGCAGCTATCCTTTCTACAACAGCATAATTTTATTATTGCGGGTACAAGTCTCTTTTGTTTGGGGTTATCACATCTAGTCCTGTACGTCACGTATCCACAGCTAAAAATAGCTAGTGAAGTTATAATAAGTTATTATATAAAACATGAAAACCTATTCGTCTTAAATTAGCCGAATTATGTTTAAAAATGGAGTTGCCGATTTATTTTAAATCATATTTTCACAACCTTACGTACGAACACAGTTTCATGCATTAATCTATCCTGGGAGGCCTATGTAGGGCAGTTGTTTTTGATGACATCGTACAAACTAATTTAACTAGAAGCTTTTAAATACGAATACACAAACATGTTCCTGCTTAGAAGATGCATTAATAAAATATAAATTCAAGCAATAAAATATCTGCTTCCATGCATCTCTTAAACATGAATATTCAAACACACATTCCTGCTTAGAAGAGAGAAATCCGAATATTTATGCAAACAATAATAAACTCTGCTTCAATGCAGCTCTTAAACACGAAAACGCAAACATGTTTCTACTTAGAACATGCATTAGCAAAATATAAACGCAAACATTAAAATATGTGTTTCCATGCAGATTTAAATACGAACATGCAAACATGTTTCTACTTAGAAGATGCATTAGCAAATTAAAAATGCAAACATGTTCCTGCTTAGAAGATAAATAGGCTTAAATAATTATTTGCTTAGAAGATAAATAGGCCTAAATAATTACCTGCTTAGAAGATAAATAGGCCTAAATAATTACCTGCTTGGAAGATGAATAGGCCTAAATAATTACCTGCTTGGAAGATGAATAGGCCTAAATAATTACCTGCTTGGAAGATGAATAGGCCTAAATAATTACTTGAGAGTGAGGACTCGGAAAAATGTCTGGTGTTGTAACGTCCATGATGGAGTAAATAAAACAAATATTTTTGGAAGATATGTTATAAATTACTTTTTAAAAAGTATATTTATTTTAAAATTTATGTAGACATCGAATGTGCAACGATGAGACGATTTATTTGATATATAAAAATATATATCTGACTCGGTACATAAATATTATATATAATAAGTCTTTAAGATTAAATTGTATGTCTTTAAGAAAAAAATAGTGGTCCCAACCAACAGCACGACGGAATTATCATTCGCAGAGATGGCCGATGTGTTAATGTTGTACGGCCAGGCGAGAAAAACAAATAGCAGTGCTCTTTTACCGAGGGCGTTTCCTCAACGGATGTGCGCCGAATAGGACGACCTTCATTCGGCTCAAATAAAGCTACCCTGAAACTGAGAGTTCCATACCGCGAAGGGCGATGTAAACCAAACTGCGCATGACTAACTCTTGTCTGCGCCTGGCTCAGATCAATTGAATCGTTTATTTCAGAAACCACCTAAGCGACAAAAATTCCAAAAATGTTGTTTTGTTGGTACTGTTCACTTCGGAGGTGAATACATCGTTTAGTGCAGAAATAACCTATGTTTCATATCACCGATGCTATTTGGCAGCCTTGAAAAGAATCCGTTTATTTCAGAAAGAACCCAAGCGCCGTCGCATAGGTTCTTTCTGCGGTAGATTTCACTCGCGACGGTTGGCGGTCTTCACGACACGTGTCACGTGTTCCGTGGCTCGCTGTTTTGTTTGTAGTTTGTATCGAAGGTTACCGACATCCAAACACTGAGTGGATAATATTATTTTTCGTGCGTTTTCGGTGAAAAATAAGGTGTTATTTTGTGGTTTATCATTCATTATTATAGTTCTTAAGCCATGTCTGATAGTTCGGATGATGAACCTAATCCCAAGCGTAGGCGTGGAGTTGTGCACGAAGAAAAATACCATCGGAACATTATTCGGAATGCTAGGCTCAAAGGATTGCAGTACGTCTCGTACAAAGGAAAAGAAGTTCCCAGCAAAGCCCATATGAATGATGTAAACTGTGAGTGCCATTTGAAATGTTATTTGAAACTTACGGATGAAATAATACGAGAACAATGGGAAACATTTTACTCTTGGGAAAGTAAAAACACCCAAGACACGTACCTCCAAGCTTTAATGGAGGTTATGCCTGTGAAACGTAGACCCAAAAACCGCAGCCCTAATGAAAATAATGAGCAAGCTCAAGAAAATCCTGACGTGCCTACTGGCGACTTGGCAAACCGAAAATCCCATTCATACAAGTATAACTTGAAAGTAAATGGTGTTCTTACTCAAGTTTGTAGAGGTGTTTTCTTGAAATTTTTTCAAATTTCTGACAATAGAGTCAAAAGAATAAATAAATGTTCTGTCCTTCACAAAAGCCCTTTAGATATAGGGGAAAATCTAGAAGTGGAAACACACTTCCAGGTAACGTTTGTGTGAGAATACAGCAGCACATTGAGAAATTTGATGTCAAGGAAACCCATTATGGGGAAAAACCTAAAGAATATCTTGACGCTAGGCTTGATGTCGCAAAAATTCATGCAATGTTTATTTTAGACAACCCTGATCTAAAAAATAAAGTAAATTATAGTTTCTACAACAAATACTACAAAGAGAACTTTGCCTACTGTTTTGGAAGGCCACAAGTTGATGTGTGTTCAACTTGCGAAAGACTGTCGGCCAAACTGAAAGACAAGGGTTTAAGTGACAATGCTAAAAGAAATGTAGCTGCTGAAAAAATGGTACACTCAAGGCGAGCAGAGAAGTTTTACAAAGCTATGGATGAGGCAAGCAAAAACAAAGATGACGACACGGTCGCACTAGCCTTCGACTATATGCAAAACTTACCCTTGCCACACATACCTGTACAGGAGGTTTTTTTTATGAGGCAGCTCTGGGTAAATGTGTTTTCGTTACACGATTTGAAAACTAATGCTTCCAAACTGTATTTCTATCATGAAGGCGAAGCAAACAAGGCCCAGACGAAGTATGTTCAATGCTACTGAACTATTTCAATGACATTCCAGTTAATGGGAAGCATCTCATACTGTTTTGTGATGGCCCATCACGCCAAAATAAGAATCATACAGTTGTGCGTTTTTTACTAAACCTCTGTGACTCAGGATGGTTTGAAACAATAACTCACAACTTCCCTGTACGTGGCCACTCATTTTCCCCATGTGACAGAGATTTTGGAAGCATAAAGCGTCTCTTGAGATAGACTGACAGGATTTATACTCCTGATGAATATGCAGAGCTCATGCTAAAAGCTAGTAAGTGTGGCCGATTTGCTGTATATCATCTCACATCAGACGATGTTCTAAGTTTCAAAAAGTGGTGGCCCAAATCATATAAGAAAATGAAAAAATTCGGACAAAACTTCAGGCAGGAACGTACCCAAAGAAAATAGCAGCCATTCAAAATGTCCAAGTACAAGCAGTTTCTCTACAACAAGGATACTCCAGGAAAATTGGTCGCAAGCGAATACATTGCAGGAATAGCAACATCTACCTTCACATTGCTAAAAACTGCCAACCCTCCGGAACTACCAGCAGAGAAATCTTATCGTTTGGGGAAGGTATGTTTACTTTTATTTTACCAAGGTCATTTTAAACGTTTATATTTTTACTTTTAGCTAAACATTTTTGTAGGACATACCTAACAAATTTTAAAATTTATCGGGTTTTGCCCAGTGAAATTTTTGTTTTTAGGTCCCAATCAACCAAAAAAAGATTGATGATATTAAAAAGTGGATGGAGTACACTGTTAGATATGAAGCCTTCTACGACACCATCATCCAATGTCCAACAACTGACCACGAGTTGCCAGAAGACATTCCAGAAGCTGAATAGACCAGATCTGTAGCGTGTAGTCTACTTTTACGAGTATTTTCCGTTTAATGCCTAATAAAAACACTCTTGTTTATACCTAAGTGTCTCTGTTACTTACCTTTGATACCAAAACAGGTAAAAATTAATAGTTTGACTTAATTTCAATATTAATTTTTAAAAAATCACTTTGGATTACACTAATTTATTGCAGAAACCACCTAAGTGAAAAAAATTCAAAAATTTATAACTCAAAAACTTGAAGGGGAAAAAATTTTAACAAAATAGATTATTCCAATAGCATGTTCTTGATTTGGTAAAAAAATATTTGAAGGAGACTAGACCTATACTTAAGCTGCAAAACAGTTTTTTTTAGTTTTCCGAAAGTTGAAATAAGCGCACATAGGTGGTTTCTGAAATAAACAATTCAATTGCTCAATGTAGCGACCCCAGGCAGCCATTGCTGACTGACTGACAGGGATGTCATCATCGCCAGTAGCGGACCCAGGGGCCGAGTACCCTAACTTGGGCCCGCGAGGAGTCCCAGGCCGGCTGAATGCGGCCCCCTAACCTCCTGTTGTGTGCCTATAAATATTAAGTTTTTACGGACTTTAAATAATTAGCTGCGAAGCTTGGTGACCACAAATGGCCTTAGTTTAATTTATTTTAATTTCGAGGGAAATGAATTCATTTTGACGTGACAAAGTTTAATAAATCGCCAGCTGCATGCACGAAAAAGTGTCCCGTTGCGCAAATTGTTCCGTTCCGCTGTGTCCCGTTACGCACATTGTTCCGTAACTCTGTGTCCCGTTACGCTCATTGTACGCTTGCGCCGCATCTATCTCTCTTCCACTCGACTGTTTATAAAGTGAAGTGAAAAGTTAATGTGGTTTTCATTGCTTATTACAGCAAAAATTTCGGCAATAAAGGTTAATTATTCTTTCATTTTAAAAATCTGATTACTAGTATAATTTCAAGTATTTATTATTTTATTATTAAAATAAAAAATGATTCAATTTTATTCATAAAGTATGCAATCATCAATGTTTTGTTATGACGTTGTCACGTAAAACTATCGTCCGTAAACCGACTTTACAGACAACCAATTTTTTTACTTTAAACTCGTGTGTTGTCCAGCCCTCCTTGGTTTTGGCGGAGAAGGAAGGGGGGGGGGATCTAATATTTAGCTGAGCAGCTGGCCTTAACTGGTCAGGTTATTTTGTGGATTATGTTTTTCGTCGCCTGCTACCCGCGTAGCCTCTGGACGCCACGGCTCTGCGGTCGTTTGGTCTCTCAGCCAATGGGAGGTGTCCTCCGAAGCCCGCCCAATTCAAACACATGCGCACTGCTGTTCGCTCCTGCAACTTCTTTGCAATTAAGTTACACTTCTGTACCGCGTGGACTCCACACACACGCACATGTATGTGGATTATGTAGTAGAGATTTCTCATCTCCCTCTTATTTCGCGTGCCGCGAAGTTTCTCGAGCCAGCGGCGAACTGCGGACATGTTCCGAGGACTGATCGGAGATCTGTGAAACGCCGGGTTCCCGTCTCTTAAGGGGCCCACCTCGTCAGGGGTGTATGTGTGTTGGTGAGGCGGAATGATAAGCGCGACGCTCACTCGTATTTCTAGCCCGCTATAGCCTCTAAGCGCAAGGCTCCGAACTGGCGCGCAGTCTTCTTGTCGTCACAGGATAACTGTCAAATTTGAGCGATGACCGTTAAATTATGTGGTGAACAAATGAAGATAAATGTGTAATGCAAGTCCCTTAAGTGCTTTCAAGAATCTGTGCCGGTTGTTTTACGTCTAAAAATTACTCTGAAAACACGCGTTTTAGCCATTTTCACTCTTCCAAAAATACAGTTTAAAAACTTAATACGAAATTAAAAGTACTTTTAGGCTCTCAGCGAACTCTTGAATGATTTTCGTAAGCAGACCCCACTGGGATATCTTGAGTTGTTTTGAAATCGCGTGGTTTTTCCTGAAGCTCTGCGCACCGAGTGTGTGCCCGGGTGGGCGGGTGCCTTAAGGGGGTTCGGCCTCACTCACGCAACGTGGCGGTCAACACGGCTGCTGCCTGGCGGCGGGGAGCGGCACTATATTATTCGGGAAGAGGGCGCAGCGTACCGAGAGACGCCGTGTGCTTGACGAAAAGCCCAAGATGTCCATCAAGTTCTTTCCCTGCCCGAACACGCCCGAATATTCACCTTCGGCCAACCTCGGGATTTGTTTTATTTTTACGCAGGAAAAATGAATTCAAATATTAAAAGTGGTCGGTTAGGTTAGCTACATTAAAACACTTTAAAACACTATGTTCGGTATAGTTAGGTTAGTATAGCTACATTAAAATAAACAGAGAAATATAAATGTATATAAATAAACCCGAGGTTGGCCGAAGGTGAATATTCGGGCGTGTTCGGGCAGGGACGGAGCTTGATGTACATCTTAGACTTCCCGTGCGTGACTGGGCGGGCGGGAGTTAAGCCCCGTTGGAGCACGTCAGTTGCCGGCGGGACTGAAGGCCAACACCAGCGGAGACACGCACCACATTTTATGGTTACCAGCCAACATGCGCACTGTGTTCCATTAGAATCCGCGGCACTTGCGACCCACTGTAGTAGGGGGCAAGCAAACACTCAATACTGGAGACAGGAAAAATTTTGCGAATTCATTTCGCGATAGGCTAAAATACAAATAGTTATACCCCAGTGATGCCTCTGCTATTGGCTCACAACTCACCTGGATGACTCTGGGCCAACGAGAAACACCCAACCAAAGCTTTATCGAATCACAGGCTGCTACGTTGGGACGTCTCACAAGATAGCTGCCAATGAGTGGGTGACATTTGACCGAGTGTACATAGAACTATGGAGTTCATCCTACAGGTCATTAAATCCGCGAATTTTTCCGGTCCTTACTTAATACATAACATTAGGGGCGTGCCGATTCCACGAAAAGATTTAGGGACCAGCCGAAAGTTACAACACTGTAGCGTCGTCTGTGTTTGGTGATTGGGTGAGTTTCTCCCAGGTTCATATCGATTGTAACAACACCAATCACAGTGATTCAGTGCGAAAGCAAAAGCGTCCTGAAAGGCTCGGTCAAATATGGCAACGACTTCTCTCGCAGACGAACGCCAATCACAAGGAAGAAACCACACATGCGGGTATATCTTGTTGCAGTCTATTAAGCATTCGGATTTTTTTTAGCGAAAAATACCTGGCTTTACATAACGGGCTTCTAATCCAAACAATTTTGTCTGCAAACCATTACTTTTTCTCCCTCTCTCCTGGTTTTTTGCCAAATAAGAACAAATATATGTTTGTATCAACCAATATTCTTTCCCTCCATGCAAGTACTGTAGATAATATTTGCCAAATATTTAAGAATTTAACATTGAAAATGTATATTAGTTAACAACAAAAGTTATGAGTGAAAAAAATCTAAACTCGTTATGTTGGTTAATTAGGCTCTACATGCCAGTGCAATTAAAAATGAAGGTATTTATTTTTCATACTTGTCCATCAATTTTATTTTATGATACAAAACTATCATTAAGAACTCTCGTAATAACCAAATTTCCATTTCTTCAAAATTAACTGGAGAATAAAAGGCTGTATGGACAGATATGTAAAAAAAATGATAAAGTAAAATATAAAAATTGAGAATATATCACACCTTGTAAACGCTTATCTAAATAAACAGGTATTTAAACTTGGGATACTGATGTTAAAAGTCTATATTAATTTTATTAATGTCACTCATTTGGCATTACACAAAAAAGAGAGCTGTGACGTCATTGGGGGAATTGAAGGATTCATCAGAAAAATATAACACAAAAGGTTTCAGCTAAATTTGGGAATGTTTCATTGCCTTAACTGTAACATTGTGTCCTTACAGAATCGCATATGCAGCTTTATATGCAACCCAGCGTTTCTCCGGGTTTTACTGGTGGTCTGTTTAATATAAATATGACGATAGTTTGTAGTTTAACCAGCCAATTGCTGTCCACATTTTATTAATGTGAACTTATTATTGTTAACTGATCAACTTGAACACCATGAAATTAAAATTGCTTTGAATTATATCTATTTTTGACAAAAAAAGTTTCTATTAGGGTCAAAAGAATTTGGATATCCTTTCATGATTCGTTTATCACTGAATGTCACACACACACACACACACACACACACACACACATACACACACACACATATATATATATATATATATATATATATATATATATATATATATTAAGACTCCATTGGTAAGGACTGCATCATAAAAGGACGCATGTTTGCCATTCAGAAACAGGTTTTTTTTTAAAGATTCTGTAACATCAAAGAAAAAGTTATTGATTTTTTTTTCATATATGAACGTGATCGCAATACAGACGTGTAACGCAGAAAAAAAACGTGTGAACTAGTTTTTCAGTATCTACCAAAGATGTGTAACATAAACCTTGGTAACGAGCTAATTAGTTTGTTTTCATGTTGCAAAACGCTTATAATAGGAAAATCGGAAACTAAATTTACCGTATAATTCTTTAAACTAATGCCGAGCGTGATAAATATACTACACGAAAATTGTATTCGTTTCTTGAAGCGAATCACACGTAATTTCCACACCCGCCGCTAGAATTCGTTTCCGGAGCAACTTCGTTAAATATTTAATCAATGGATTAATAGACCAAAATCTTTGAATAATGGAACGGCTCTGACAAAAAGGAAACGTACCTTAAAAAAAGTCTAAACCTCATTGTTTTCCACAAGAAATTTCTTTAAAATAATGCCCATCTTATTAAAATTCATTAAACCGTTAATAATAAAATATTTTCTTTTGGCTTTGCGAATATTGGTTCGCGTCATCCGCTACGGGTGGCAGCAACGTATGTAGTTACACATTTCCGTTCCACTCGACTTAAAGTTCAATTCACGAACTTACTCCTACCAAAATGCCGTATGCCGAGAGCCTAAGATGTTACACGTCAAATACTAAGCCTGTGAGATGTTCCTGGATAAGAACATAGGTATGCAGCAGTGCAACGGTCTCGAATATTGTAAGAGTGGGTGGGAGGTGGGAACCTGCAAAAAAAAAAAAAAGCTGGATCACACCATGCGCCAATACCCCGACAGACGTCGGCGACAGTTAGTTCCCGTCTACCGTTCCGGCCAATCGCGAGAGCGCCGCGCTCCTCACCAGCCAACCACAGACCTTTTCCCCGCCGCAACCCCTCCCCTCTACCACCACTGCTTCCACCCCCCCCCCCCCTCGCTGTCGGCCGGCGACTGTCCGGCGAGCAGACGTGTGATAACACCCTCGCATACGAGGGGCGTGTTCGCGATACAAACATATGACCGGGAGAGTGGGGAGTCGGAGGGGGAGGACGTCAATCACAGCGTCGGACGCCAGGCGAGATTTATTCCGACGGAATAGATTTTCAACCGGGGGGGGAGGGGGGGTGTGACGCGACGGTATAATTCCCCCGGCTCCCGGAAAATGTTTAGTGCTCGACAAATAAATAAATAACCCCAGGAATAGTCCGGTATTCTGATTTTCGACCGGTGAAAGTTTTGGGTGAGGGGAAGGGGGGGGGGGGGGCGTGTGGACAGGGGGGTTTGGACCGAGCACACGGAAATATCTGGGTCATGTTCCGTGTCACACAGCGTGAAATAAACAGGAAGGGTAACATAAATTATTGTCAACGATGCATATGCACGGCGCTCACCCGCCATCATAGTTGAGTGCTAGAAGTAGTGCGAGGTTTCAAGCTTGGATTTCAACAACCTGACACTGTGAATTTCTGTGGTCTGTAGTACAATTTATTTTTCCCTACAAACCTACAAACAATTCCTTTTTTAAGTTTAAATTTCCGAATATCGTCAAATTATATCTATTTATTTATTTCAAATTCGTAATTTTGGTGTAGATATTTTAGAAATTTACGTGAGCAAACGATAGGTTACATGCCTCTTCAATTACACAGGTCTTCTTTTTTTAAGTTTTTTGTTAAAAGGTTAATATTTTTTTTAAATTGTCTTAAAAGTAATAGAAAATGGTATTCATATGACGTCACATTTATCAGTTTTAGATGCTATAGTATTTGAATACGAAAAAGAACAAAACAAAAATTTAATAAAATTATAGAGAATCATTTAAATTATTTTATAAAGTTTTATTATGTACATAGCTATTAAAATACAACATTAAGGTATACATGAAGAAAACAATTAATAAGTAAAAACGTTTTCTTTTTGAAAAAAAGCTGCGTTTTGTTGGTTTTCGTTTATGATTTTTTATTTCATCTCTGTGTATCAACCAGTAATAGTCCGCCATAATATTAACGTCCCAACGGCCTTGATATCTTCTTTCCATCTCTTTTATGTCCTGATGAAACCGTTCATATTGTTCTTCACTGTAGTCGCCTAGATTTTTTGGGAAACAATCAATGTGAGAATTCAAAAAATTAATTTTCGGACTCATATTACAGCCTAAATTTTTATAGGCGTTTAACGTTTTTTTAACGCAGGATCTTTTTTGCTGCCTAGAAACTTAGATACAAAATTTTTAAAGCCATGCCAGGCATTTCGTTCCAAGGTTGTCATTACTTTATTTAATTCTATATCCCTAATCAGTTTCCTGATATCAGGTCCCGTAAATATTCCCTCTTTCAACTTCGCATCAGATAAACTAGGGAAACATGAACAAAGAAACTTGAAAGTACAGTACTTATTTCCATCTTGCGGTAATGCCTTTACGAACTGTTTGATCAAACCAAGTTTGATGTGAACTGGTAGAAACAATATTTTTTCGGGATCCATCAAGCTAGGATTGATGACATTTTTTACTACAACTTTCAATTCCATTCTAATTTTCCAATCAGTTTTTTTTAATGTAAATTTCTTGCTCTACTGTTCCATTTACAAATATAACAGGGGAATTTTTGTAGCCTTGCTGTTGGCCAAGAAGCATGCACATGATTTTCAAGTCACCGCAACCTATTCATTTGTGTTCGGTGTATTTTATTTTCTCCAAAACATTTTTCAAGTTTGCGTAAGTTTATTTAAGATAAACTGAATGAGCTACATATAGAGTAGAGTGGGGCAAAAGGACGCACTTAATATTTGGACTCAAATATCTGTCATGTTAATAAAGCAAACAATTTTTTATTTGTAACATAGAACCTATTATCATTCGTGAGTCTAATGAACTAGGTATTAGAACATAATTATAAATATTATGAATGCTAGGATGTGTTTGCCGACATGAAGTAAAAACGTACTTTTGCCCCACCAGTGGGGCAAAAGTTCGCATGATGTGGGGCAAAAGTTCGCATGTTACCATAAAATTGTAAAAGAAAAATTTAATTGTATAATTTATTTAGATTCATATGAGTTTTACTTAAGACACTAATTCATTACAATTTAACACTAATAACACAGAAAAATAGATTTAAGTGGCAAATGTTAGCATGTTATCCGCTTCAAAAAACAGTAGGGCTTATAATGTATTTTAACAGTTATCATAAATAACATCTTTCTTTGCCAGAACGATTAAAAATTGTGAGTGGTTTTTTTTAAAACTTTTTATTTCTTTGAACTCTATTTTATTGGTACACAAATTGTTGTAGTAAACTTACTAGACATAATAATTTCCTTACTAAGGGATTATTACTTGTTTGAGTCTTTTACGTAAAGTGGCCTCTGAAATGCCATAATCTGCAGCTATTCTACGTTTAGAATCTTTTTATGCAAGTCTCTGTTGAGCTATCTTCAAAATCTTTGGAGTACACGGCTTTCTAAATCGTAAGTAAAATGTATTGTTGATGAATTTTAAACCCAAAAAGTTATACAAAATATTTTGCTAAAGGGTCCCTAAAATGTTCCCCAAAATGTCACTAAAATAATTTCCTCAGAGTCTGTAGACACCCTGCTTTCGCTTCATTTTCCTCTGATAATTCCTGCAAAAAAAATGGTTGTCTGTAAAGTCGGTTTACGGACGATAGTTTAACGTGACAACGTCATAACAAAACATTGATGAATTGATTGCATACTTTTATGAATAAAATTGAATCATTTTTATTTTAATAATAAAAGAATAAATACTTGAAATTATACTAGTAATCAGATTTTTAAAATGCTAGAATAATGAACCTTTATTTCAGAAATTTTTGTTGTAATAAGCAATGAAAACCACATTAACTTTTCACTTCACTTTATAAACAGTCGACGAAACAGTTCACGTGTAGATGACTTGTAATTAATTTAAAAAAACTGACGTTTAGCTATAAAGTTTAAATATAATTATGAACAAGTTTTCATATAAATAAAGTGTAATCAAATATATATCATCAATTATATGAATGACCATAATTTTTCACGTTAAACTATCGTCCGTAAACCGACTTTACAGACAGACAACTAGCAAATTTTTTTATCAAATAATAAATTTTCAATGTTAACAATTAAAACTTTAGTCAATGTTTAGAAATGAAATCGGACGCACGGGCCAATCGAGTGGAAGAGAGATAGATGCGGCGCAAGCTTACAATGAGCGTAACGGGACACATCGTAACGGGCCAAAGTGCATAACGGGACACATTTTCGTGCGTGCAGCCGGCGTTCATCGATTTATTAGACGTTGAGGCGTCAAAAATGATCACATTACTATATCTGAAGTTTAAAAGAATAAATATAAGTATGTAAATAATGTTTTAACATAACTATAACTTTAAATGGTATTACAATCATTACCGACAATATTTTCAAGGACTGTAAACTACAGATTTGTATGCGGGGTAAATGTTCGCATTGCGAACTTTTACCCCTCTTATACTTGCGTACTTTTGCCCCCACATTACTTCTCTTCCATTTCCAGGAAGTGCTGCTATATGTGGTATGCAATGCGAACTATCTGATACTTTACGACACTCTGGAAAAACCACTTTATCAAACAGCCTAGCGTATTATTTTCGTACACTAACTCCTTTCTTGATAAACTAGTTCCAAGAAATCTAAATATTACATCAGTATCATGAAATACAATATTTACCTCATGGTTTTGATGCCGTTCGTACAAGCCAGCTGTTCTTTCGTGTAACGATGCTCCACCATGACACCTTTAACACCAACTAAGGTTTTCCAATATAATATTAGTGGGAACAAATATACCAGCACTGCGTACTTTTACCCGCCGCGCACTTTTACCCCACTCTACTCTATCGATGCAAATTTATTGCCGATATGCAAAAGGACAGCCTTTAAGCTTCTTTTTGAAGAATCTATAAAGAGTTGCCATTATTGTGTACTGCATTCGATATTGAATTGTTGTATTAAACCACCAAAATCACAGCAAAATACTAAATTATCCTCTTTCTCAAAATACTCCACAAATTCTTGTTCTCTGCTTCGATAACAGTAAAATGTAGTTGCAGCATCTAATAAATAGTTTTCTTTTAGTCGAGAACCGAGAAGTTCTGCAGCGTCATTAGGTAATCCAAGATCCCGTTCCAAATCATTCACTTCTTGCTGTTTTAAATGTCGAGGGTCATTTGTAGGGTGAAAAATTTCACCACTGCTTTGCAGATGATCACTTATTTTTCTGAGTTTTGTGCTAAAGGCGTTTCGAGGCTGTTAGTGTTAGTAGGAACTGGTATGGGTAATTAGGGTCCATGTGGAACTGGCTTTGTTACAGACGAAACATCAGGATATACAATTTTGGCGCGGTTTTTAGAATTATATCCTGTTACATTGGTCAAACTAAAATAACAATCATCTGTATGATTTTTTTGTTCCCGCCACAATATAGGAATACCGAATGACAATGATTTTGATTTACCGTAAGTCCACTGTCTTAACACTTCAACACATAGCCAGCATACTGTATGCGGAACCCACTGTTTCTCTTGGTAACATAACCTTATTCCGAAGTAAGCATAATAAACATTTTTTTTTACAAAGTCTGTTGTTTTGATTCTTTGCTTAACTATTGTATATTGTCCGCAAATATAGCAAAATACATTTGGATTGTTTTTACAACTCTGAGGAGCCATAGTTACAGATTTAATAAAACAATCTTTCATTACACTTTTTTTGCAGTTTAAACCTCTATGATTAGTCGTAGACTACATAAAACTTTCTTTTGATACTTTTTCTCACAGGGGAAAGGCAGGTTAGTAACAATAGACTATAGGATGGTCGGTCGTAGAGTAATAGAATAGAAATATAGATCATGGAATCAATTTTGTAAAAAAAAAACTAACGAACTATTATATATTTATCTATATGCAAAAAGAATGTGACGTGATACGTTAAAACTAAGTTTATATTTGCTGTATACAGACCAACATCTAGTCTACATGTTTGTGATAAATTTATCAAAAAAAAATTTTCATCGCAGACCTGTGTTATTAGAATTAATTGCATTTAATTTAGTTAAAAATTGAATACATGGTATAAAAGCTATGTAATGGTGTTTTTATATTAATAATAACATTTTAAGCATAATTTCAAAGATATTTTTAAAAGGAAATAAAGGAAGAATCTGTTAGTACTTAACTTTATATAATTATGACTTTCATGATAACCCAAAAAGAATCTATACGACACTACCAAATAAGTGTACATGAATGTATAAACACACTAGGGAATTATAATTGAACTTGCGACATTCACTACATGTTAGCGATCACGTTCACCAAGCTCACCAACTGCCGAAAGATGCTTCAAATCTTGTGATCTCAACTGTCGAAAACATGTTAAATTTATAGTATAGTAAATGATTGCAAACTTTTTTAATTTCCAACAATAAAAATGTTTGCAATTTCAAAAACTATCAAATTAAATTTGCGAAGAGTACTGGTTCAAAATAATTCCAAAGGATCTTCTCAAATGAAGGTAATATCTGCGGAAACTGACGTATCATAATTCACATAGATTAATTAGGAGTATTTTTATTTTTAGAAAAACTTTCAACAATGTTTCCGGTTTAAACGAAAAACTTATTATCATATTCCTTCTACTTTCATAGGTATCATGTGTCCAGAGCTTCATAACAAACCATGCGATTTGAAAACTGCTGAAGATATCAGAGGGAGTCATTCTAAGAAAATCCCTTTATAATACGCTGAGGACGAATGAGCAGTTTATTTTTCATGTTTGGTTTTAAAACTGTATATTTAGAACAGTGAAAATAGCTAAATCACGTGATTTCAGAAGAAATTTTAGGCACGAAACATCCGATATAGATATTCTAGAAAGCCCTCACGGGAATTGCATTAGACCTTTATCTTCATTTATCCGCCATATAGTGTTGTGGGTACCGCTCTAATCTCACATTTGCCACAAGAGCGACGAGAAGACTGAGCGCTATCTCACAGTTCAGCTCTTAGAGGCAATACCGCGCTAGAAACCCACTTATCGACTCACCTCACTGAGACAAACACATCCCTGACTAGGCCGAAACCTTTACAGCAGAATACTGGACTCCAATGTCGGAATACGACACAGTTCTTATGAAGATACATTTTTCTGGAAGTTCTTGGGATACTTTCGTTTATTCATGTGTATTCTTCGTTGATCAGTCCTTACAATTACTGTAATTTTAAACAGTTTGTTGTCTCAACAGGGATTTTTGTTCTTCCCTAAATATCAGGAATAGTTACACTTACAAGTTCTTTGTAGATGCACAATAGTAAATGGTACTATATCAGTTCGCGAAGTCCTGGCGCTCGACATTTTATTAGATAAATATAACGTGGGTCGTATGAAAGAAGTAACGATATATTTCAAAGTATACAGTCTTATAAAATTACTCATTTTCATGCTCCATTAAGTGGTAAGCTCTTTAAGCGCGAAGATAGCATCAGATAGGTCTGATGATGGCATGGAGCAAAGAAAGAGAGACGAATGTTTGAAATGAAATAAACGGGCAAAATGTTTCGTTGACATCAAGGTCGTAATCGATGATAAAGCGTGATGAGATGAGAATGGGACGTTGTAGGAACAAACATAGTTGTAGAAAACGAGAGAAGGCTGCCATAATCGTACTTGAGAAAAATTGAGGTCTGCCTGGATCACCTGGGTAGTTGGCGAGTTGTCTGACCACTCAACACATTGAGTGTTTGATAGGTGGAAGTTTTGAGGGTCGGGTCCATACCCTATAATTCTGACGCCGACACTTAACCTGCACTCTCAATGCATGACTTATGGCCGGTTTCACCAATTTCCCCTAACTTTTAAGGGCTGCTTAAGGCATGTGTAAGGGCTGCCTAGCACATTGAATCGTTTCACCAACAGTTAAGGAACTCTTAAGTAATCTTGAGCATCCCTTAGTTTTAGTGGTGGAAATCGGGCCCCTAACTATTTAAGCGGCACTTACTGTCACAAAACAAGAAAAATAAAATGGATGCCGTGGAGGAATACGAACTAGCCGAAGATGTACATTTTATTTTTGATATAAATGTTATTGCTGAAGTTGTGGAACATTTTTAAGGTGAACTTAATGTGAAATCCTTTATTATAAATACATTCGAGAATGTTCGCATACTCCACTTTTATTTAAGAACTCATTTAATAAGGAAGTAATTAAAGGTTTTTCTTTTGAAAAGTCTTAAAAGAACATTTATTACAAGGAATTTTGTATGTCCTAAATGAAATAAACTGATATTTTTTTTATTTTCATCTGCTATTAAAACTTAGTTTAAACTTAGACAAAATTACAATAGCGAATAAATTCTCCCATGCTGCGTCCTTTTCTTTGCTCGAAACAGCATCCGTCCTCTTATTTTCTATTATATTTTTATGCCTCTCAACTAGGCTCAACACCTTCATTTTCTCATCAGAAGAAAAGTTTTGCGTTTTCATTCTCTTTGTTTCAAACATTTTCACACTACTTTGCAACGACCATATAGCTACTACTTTCCGTGAAAATACACTAACATCGTAACATCCAATTACTGCGAAATTAATAAACATTCAGATATCTGTTTACTGTTTAGTAAAAATATTTGATTGGCTTATGTATGTCACGTGACAACAAGTTCGAAGTACCAACCTGAAAACTATTAGTACTTATATCTGTACGAACCCTCGCTCTATGGCAGGCAAGTCCCTAACTAAGCAACCCCTACATAAGTGAATGTTACGATGGTGAAAACCAATTTCGTGAGATTTAACTTTAAGGAACGCCTAAACTTAAGCAGTCCTTTGCTGAGGGTGTGTTTAGGAGGCGTTGGTGAAAACGGCCCTTAGTCTATTGCAACCCACATGACCGAGCCCAGGGGGATCTCATGTGTCTGTGGAGGTTTTACCTGGGCCTACCACAGGGGAGATAGTCATGCTAGAGACATGCAAAATTCGCGGATTCATTTCGCGATAGGCTAGCATCAAAACAACTATACCTTCGTACCGCTTCTGCGATTGGCCCAAATTTTATCCGGGGAACTGTGAGCCAATGGGAAACACTAAACCATGAAAGTGCCGAATTACGGATAGCCTAGTTGAGACGTCTCACGCGTCAGTAGCCAATGAACAGGTGTCATTGCCGCGAGTATTTTAAGGACTGTGGAGTCTATCCTAGAGGTCAATGAATCCGCGAATTTGGCAGGTCTCTAGCCACGGCATAAATCAATGCCATGGCTGGCTAATCCCCAATTAGGGCTCACAATGCATGCTACCCTACTGATACGGTTGAAACCCCGCGTGATATGGCGTATAGGCTTCGGTCTGAGACGCTCTTACAGTCTTCCCTAACTCAGACCGCTCCCAAACCAACACTCTTAGAATATGTTAGGTTAGGAAAATTAAAAATCTACAGTAGTCACCATTAAATTTGCCAAACACGTTCATGTTTCCCGCGGGGAGATGTTTGTCGCGGAGAAGGTTGGCAAATAACCTGGGCTGGCAAAAGACCGCAGCTGATTGAGTGACAGTCAGTAGACCGAAAGTTTTTTTTCCTAAATATCGTAAAAATGACAACAGTTAAAGTGACTGTTGGTCAAAATACGTTTAGGAAAAATGACTTTCAGCAATATGACTTCAAGCCTAGTACTTGTCAGTCAACTGCTTCTTGCTTTTTATAGTAAGATAAATTTTCAGGTTCTTGTGTGGACACTGTTTTTTACAATGAGACAATCAACACACATTTTGAACTGAATAAATTGAGCCTAAAGTTCAACAAAGACTGGCTGGTATTTTGGTAGTGGTTTTAATGTTTACCCCCAATGGCACAATAACTTTGGAATGTCGCTATGTCGATAACAATTTTTTTTAGTTGTTGGTTAACTCAGTTTTGCATGTCGTCGTCCAGTTCAAATGAAAGTCGGTCAAGCAACTGTCGCTTAAATGACACTTCAGGCAAAAAAAAACACGTCTAGTGCCGCGCCGACTCTGAGACTTGCGACAGTTGATTGATCGGGCATACGGTGTGGAGGGGAGCTTCGAAACTGCTGTGCCCAAGCTTCGTCCAGAGTTCCCCCCTCCCCCCTCTCCAAACTCCGGCGGCCGCCGGCGAACAGATTGGCTAATTGATTCTCGATGATCGCCCCGTGCAGAGGAAGGGCGCAGACACGCTCCCCTCCCCTCTTCACCCCCCCCTGTTGGCCGCGGCAGGGTGTCGGAGAGTGCGGGCGACATAGTGGGCCGCCTCCGCGATGGATTAAAACGTCGAGGGCAGAAGGCAGGGCGGTGCGTGAGCGAGACAGCCGGGTCGGACTGGCAGGAGGCTGTCTGGTGGCAAGTCGCTGCCCCGCAGAGCAAGTCCGACGATTTGGGAGATTTATTAGGGGACAGGTGCCCCTCATCACACACACACTCTGTCCCTCTCTCTCTTCACCCTGTCAGACATCGGCTGTCGAGCGATTTATTGAAAGGCGCGGAAAAGCGTAACAGGAGGTTTGTAGGCTGGTAGAACCCGCCGTATAATGGAAGACTCGATGCCAACGAATTGGGAACCTGTCGCACTTGCTCGCTAAACGTTCTTTTGAGATTATGACAAGTTTGATGAAACGAATAATGGTCATCAACAAAGTTAAGGTTGTTTCTTTTCTTTTACCGTGAAACAAACATGACACAACCCATAAAAACCAATACGTTTCATGCATATAGTCGGTTTAAGTTCAAATTGTGGATTAAAGTAGACTTTAGAGTGATAAATCTTACTTGGGTATTTTACTTGTTAGTAAGTGAAAGGAAGAAAAATTCTATACAACGTAACAAGTAGACCTTTGAATGCTTACAAACCCAAGCGTTAATTGTAATTATATATCATGTTTAAATGCACTCTTGCTTACTATACCACACAACAGCCCTAACATTTTTAATTAATGTACTAATGACTGACAACCGCAGCTTTTTAACCACATAAATTATTGCATGAAATTTTAAAGAAGAATACAATTCTTCGTTTATATTGTTATTTATAACAAATTTTATTTTTTACTATTGAAACAACGTTTTATAGACCCTAAATTTGTGTACTTTTAACGTTCAAATATATACATCAAAATAAGAAGTTTAAAAAGAAAAAAATTTATTACCCTGTGCAACACAAAAAAGGGTAACAAAACATATTTCCTAGAGGGGTTGAGTATAGTTTTGAATTTAAAATAAAATCCTTGTTCATACTATTTTGGGAACATACATTACACTACGAATAAAAGTTCCGAAACTTTTCAATCATAAATATTTAAGCACCAATGAGTAGTTTATCCTGATCATGTTAAACGAGAAATTGTATGTACCTACTGAAAATTAATATAAAAAGTAAACATTTCTTCTTCGAGCTGCCCACTTAGTTGCAGTAACATGAAACATAATAAAGATAAGTATATATGAAATAAAATACCATATGTTCAATATTTAATAGTTTCCCTTATTCTTACGTGTAACATTTTTAATTCTAATAAAATAATATATATTATTGGATTACAAAATTCCCAAAATATCTTTCAAGTTGCGCAAAAATTCCCGATTTATATTTTTTCTTTAAATTCACTAATATATGTTTTTCTTTAGGCACTCTATTTTCACATATTTAACATGACCACGAAAAGGACATTTAAGCCATATACTTTAAACTTCACCAATTGCAAAGGATTATTCACAAGTATGTCAATTTCAAAAGGAAAAATAAATATTGTGAACTTAGCGTGTTGTTAATACTATGATTCATAAATTTTAGGTTTCCCAAAAAGGCATTGATCGAAGAATTCTAAATAATTCATGTTATAAAGTGTTGTAAAAAAAAGGTGTTTTCAATAATGGATTAATGTTTATTTGGAGCTGGAATCAATATTTTGCTACCGTAGTACAGTAAAACCTCGTTTATCTAGCCTTCATCAATCCGGATCTCCGGATAATCCGGATCTCCGGATAATCCGGATCAGATTTGCAGACATTGTATTTATTGTTCAGATAAAAATAATAATTGTATTCTATGTATATCTATGCAAACAAAAACCGTTAGCACACGCTCATGTACCTAACCGTTTGCTGACGTAGCTTCCATAAGGAAAACTATTTTGACCGCTATAGCTTTATAAACTTTAAAGAGTCTCATTCAGTGCTGAGGCCAACAAGAAAACATAATACCAGCTGATGTGCAAAGATAGTGTCTAACCATACTATATCCAAATAAAAATTTTAAAAAGCTAAAAAAAATTTGATAGTTTCCCAAGCATTTAAAATAGCTGTCGAAACGATAACCAGTTCAAAAGTAGCCCCATTAACAATCAAATTGGCTCAATCACAAAGTGAGACACCACATACAGCACTACTTGCGCTGTACTTGCAGCAGTTTATAACGACAGGCTCAAACCACAGATATCTGATGCGGGCTGGCGAACACAACGTTAACCACCACAGCCGATGCGTGTAATATTTTGAAGTTAGTTCCAACACACGCCAAAAACAGCCCGGTGCCTGGCTGCAAGCGCTTGATGACATTGCTTACTTGTTGTTATGCAGCGACTCTGCAGTCCTCTTACTCGTGAGCGCGACCTCCACTCGTGATGTCAACAGCTCGGCCTCAGTAGTGGAAGTCCACATACAGCCCGAGGTCTCACAAGTCCCGCGCGCGGCGAACGTCGCAGCAACAGTTCAGGCTCTAAGCGGCGGTGGCGCCGTGCAGTGGCCAATAGTTTCGGTACGCTGACAGCTGAGTGGCGATATTTATCGGTAGACTCAGACACAACAGAAGTTCGGCCAGCCTTCTTTTCACAGACGAGAGAGCCAAAACCCGAAGTTCCCCCGAAGTTCAAATTTTTGTTCCGTATCTTTAATGTAGCTATCCAAACCAAATCAACCGTCCACAATGTTTTAAAGTATTTATAATGTAGCTAACCTAACCTAATTGACCATTAGTATCTTTATATCAACACCGCCATATTTATTTACAATGAACAAAAAAAAAACCGAAGATGCACGATCAGGCGTTTGGCTCTCTCGTCTGTGAAAATAAGGCTGCCCCAAAAGTTCCGTTCCTAACTAAACGTGGTGGCGTGCGGCTCAGGTTTAACCTTATCATGCTGCAGGGATAGGCGGGTCGCGGCGGTAGGGACCCGCCTGCGCCTGACGCCATCCAACTTGCTGGCATCTAGTAAAAGAGTATTTGGGCAGAGGGCAACACAACGGGGTTTTAGCTTATTGTTGTGCACAGCACCACTGGCCATTTTCGCAAGAACATTGTGTTCTTTTAAGTACGTATTATTTTAATTAATTGTTAAAGTCAGTATTTTTAAACAGTGTTAAATGAGTATTATTTTTACCTGTGTAACTAAATATTTTTTTACTGTTAGAATGATTTTTACGCTTTAGTTTGACAGAGTAATTTTTTTCATGAATTATTATTAATTAACTTAAACACACACCGTATTATAATAATTATGAGCTCACGAGGTATTAATATGTCAAGTCCAACTAAGAATATACTATTTAAAAAATATACTAACATATCCCGTGCGTGGAAAATTAATTGTTTTTATTTTCGCAATAAGGTTACAATTTAAAGATTTTCCGTGAGCTAGGTTGGTACCGTTTAGTTTTCGCGTTGCGGAGTGGTGAAAATTTTACTCATTGTTCATTCACTTGACGGCAGAATAATTTCAATGCCTATGAATGCATTGCAGTATGTCTATGTAGCTTGTTGGCAGAATCTGTCCCAATATATCTCAATGGTAAGGTCTTATTTGCAGAAATACATTTTCAGTCTAATGGAATGCTTGATCACATCTAAATAATTAAAATAAAACAAATTTTTTTATAATCAATCCTAACTTTGATATTAACGAAATAATTTTTTTTTAATGATATGAGTATTTAAACAGTAAGTAATATTTATTGTTTATTAATCATTATTGATTGATCAATAATTCTTGATATCCTGAGAAGTTATTTTGAAGTGAGTAATGATTTTGTTAGTTCATTATTTATTAATAAACGTCTTCTTTCTCTATTTTTGTCTCTCTACCGTTTTACGCCTTACGATAAACTTGCGAGTCAAGAATTTATTTGCAAAGAAGTTTCACTTCTATCACATGTAATTAGTTAAACGAGCTCTTTCTTATTTACCTCTTGCCTGATAGCCTACCCTATTAACCCTGCCTTCAAGCTGTGAAGGTAAACAACGCGGAGGCAAGCATCAGACTGCGACGTACGGTTATGACGATCGAGTTTAAGCGTAGTGATTTATAACTTTCCTCCTCCTGGACCTCTGTCCCATTTAACGGCGAGAGACTGGACGCGCCGACGAGTGAATCAGGTTCGCCAACCATGACGCGCCAGCGAGACCCTTTTCAATTTGACCACTCCTTCCCCCTTTCGCCGCGACTCTTTATCACCGTCGCTTGGGCGACCTGACAGCTGGGGCATGCTGCAAGCATCCCGCCCCCTCGCCCTTATCAACCGCGCCCCGGCGCACTCCGAGCGCGATGTAAAAAATCACGGATAATGGATGAACTTTTTACCTGTAGCGGGACTCGCGCCCAGAGACCCAGCATTTCATTTATTGCCGCACAGTGTTGCCGCTCTGCCCGCTATACCCCCCCCCCCCCCCCGCAAGCCTCCAATGCCGGGCACACACCCCTTCACCCCCCGCCGACGACACAACACTGGCCAATAATTAGACGGATGTGGCGAACAGACAAATCCGGACACTCGCCCCAGTGTGCGAACGCTTCAGCAACGTTTGATCGTGATCCAAGATGACTCGTTACGTAGGGGCATGCAGATTTCGCGAAAAGATTTCGAGACTAGATTAAAGTTAAAACACTATAGCATCGTCTGTGTTTCGTGATTGGGTGAGTTTCTCCCAGGTACATATCGATTGTAACAACGCCAATCACGGTGATTCGGTGTGGAAATAAACGCTTCCTGAGTGGCTCGGTCAAATAAGGCAACGACTTCTCTCGCAGACGACCGCCAATCACAAGAAAGAAACCACAGGCGCGGTTATACCTTGTTGCAGTCTAATAAGCGCTCAGATATTTTCGCGAGAAAAGCCTGCCCCTACGCGTTAGTGTGAAAAATGGCGAGGACATGTTTAACATATCGCATGTTCTTCGACACCTCTTATTTCACAGTTGAAATCACATTCAATTCGCTATAAAGGCCGGAATTTCAAGACACAAAAAAATTAAGGGTTTAGGTGTTAAATATGCTACACCCTAACTATATTCCTAGTGCACGATATAACACGACCAGTCCCTTATTTTTAGGGAACGGATTTCGGTGTCCTATCCGTGGCCTATCTGTCACCCAAACTTCCGCGAATGCGCCGAGCTCACTTTATCGTTGATTTCGTAAATGGTCGGCCCGCGCCTGGTTCCACTTGATAGTATATATTAAATTTCGGGAACATATGGGGACGTACCGCACGTATTGGTGTGGCAAATGAAACTTTATGGTAGCGAATCTATCCTGGAACACATTTTGTACATTTTTAACGACAATAACAAGAAATAATCGCAAACTTTAAAAGTACTTGAGTACACCAGAAAGACCGTTCTATTTTTGTGCGATGTTGCTGCTATATCTGGTACTTTAGCAGTAATAATTATTATATCGATGGTTGTGAAACGTCAGCTAGAATACGTTGAAACCAGTTTCTAGCCTCGCGCAGGGCATCATTTATTTAAACGGTTGCCGATTCTTTTTCTTAGTGGGATACGGTTTGGACGAGTTCTGAAATACACCCCGCGAGAAATTTTGCGGTTGTGTCCCAACAAGGCAGTGCTTATTCACTAGGTTTGGAATACGGCCTAAGTTGCACATTTCAGTCACAGATAACGACTGTAAGCACTTGTCATGAGGTGTTCTTGCGCCATTGCGAGAGTGAGGATTCGCATCGTCAGCTGTGAGGTCGTCGCTGTGAAGACGCTCCACGTGTTCGCTCGTTAGCAGTTTGTTCGCCACTGTCGTCGGGAGCGCTGAGAGTGGTGGCAGGTTAGGTCACCGGAGAAAAGGTCACTTAGGGCAGCGGACAGCACGGAGCGTTACGTAACAAGGACGAGAGCAGAGTGACGATTAATTAAAGGGAAGTCTACAGATGATTGTTACGAGACGAAGTTGGGCTAGGAATCAGCAGAATTTCTCAGCGTGAACTAAAATTAAAAGGCGGGGAAGGTTAACCCCAAATTATTGTAAAAACGAAAAATCAATACGTTCTTTAAATGATTCATGCAAGGAGGAATTTTGATATAATGCAGTTTTTTGGTCGTACACAATTGTAGTTTTATTTTACATGACTAAGTTCCTTGAACGGAATAATTGTGCTGTCTGAAATTAAGAGATTGAACATTTTTGTCCATGCTTTCGTCGTTGTCTTGGCCATAATACTTGTTTCGTTTCATCGTTGGTTCCGTTTGTCCGACATCAGCTGATTCAGTTTTGTTTTCTGTATATTTTTTTATATTCATATTTTTATTTATTTTTTTGATTATTGGAATATTTCCATGACAAACAGTGCAAAACGGCATTGGCGTACGTCCAAAAAACTGCATTAAGACGAAAAATCAATGCTACCTTATTTCGAGGTTCTCCCGAGGCTGTCGAACAGTGTCAGACCCTGTTTGGTTTGTATGTGTTTATTTATGTATGGGTGAGGGGTGTTCGTTCTCAGCTTCGTACTGTCGGAAACACGAACAATTGATTTTCTTTCAATTTTGACGTGCACCATAGGCATTCAGGCACCGTCTCACACCTTATGGATGGAAGATGGCTGAACTCTAAACACCCGATTTATCGGGACACTAACAAAATTCGACATACATCCATTTTTAAGTGCCTGCGAAGCATTTCGCAACCATTGTAACGCCCATCTCAAATATTTTCATTCTTTCTATTTCACCATACCTCGAGGTCACGGTAGTTTGCGTCGTTGAGGCATTTGTTTCACGCGAGCGGTGATGGGTTTAACCCCACCCTTTTTACTCCCCTAATCCATTGCACGCGTTGTACCGTGGGCCATTCACCTGGTGTATGATTGTTAGTAAACAAAACCAAATATATATTATGTGTAAACATCTTAGCTCTCGGTATAGGGCATTTGGTGGGAGTAAGTTCGTGAAAATGGAACGAAACACGATGAACGGAAATGTGACACAAAATTAAAAATGGAACTACGTGTAGCAACATACACCCGTACATAGTCACTTTCGTAAGCACTGTGGTACAATACCAAACATATTGGTGTGCCAAATGTAACTTTATCACAGTGAAACTATCCTGGAATATATTTTCTAAACTAAAATAGTCATGGAAAAATTAATACCAAGTTTTGAAAAACGTAAAAAACTTGCTTTACAATGTAGGCTACATATTCTCCTTCTAGCTTCCCTACAGACTAAGTAGCAAAGTCGTAGGACGCGCGCTTACTAACCTTAAGGGCCTTGGTGGAAATTTCCTCAATTAAAGGTTTTTTTTTACTATTTTATTCCATAATAACATAATAATCTATGTATAAATTCAAACTTCGTATGAATGTGCTCGTAAAACTCTAAACGTGGTTGATCGACTGACTAAATTTTGATACAACGTTGCGTATCAATACGCAAAATTTATTGTAGTAAATTTTCAAAAAAAAAAAAAAACTTCGGAAATATTACGGGAAGTCCTTCATTTTCAAAGTAAGAAGCATGAATTTCGGTATGGTGTTCGGTCGGAAATAAACGGTCTCGGCGTTTCAGAAAAAAAACTATATGTATTTTAATAGAATGTTTATACGTTTTATTCACATTCTGCTAATATGTATATTAGAACCTAATTGTATCGGGAAGGTCTAGCGAGAAAGGAGATTAGACACTTCACGGAATGAATATATTCTTCTTGGAATGCGCGCGCGAAAAGGAGAAAGGAAAAAAGAAAAAAGTTTTTTACCTACGTCTTTTATGTTCGCTTGCCATAGTACGCGTTTTACGAGTTGGCTCACAAGAAGTCATTGGAAGCATTACAAGATGATACATTGAAAAACTTGATAAATACTCAGGTTAAATTTGGTGGAGCATTGGTGTTACTATCAGGTGAATTCCGGCAAACTCTTTCAGTTATACCTCGCTCAACACCAGTTGATGAATTGAATTCTGGTTTTAAATATTAAACTTTTAGGAGCACAGTAAAAAAACACATTTAGCAACAAATATGAGACATCAGCTTCAAACCGATATAACAGCTGACATATTTTCAACAGAATTACTCAAGATCTGTTACGAAACTACACCTACAAATCAAGAAACAGAAAAAATCACCTTACCATCTAATTTTTGCAATATCGTGAATTCAAAAAAAGAATTAGTAGACATGGTTTTCCAAGCCATCAAAAAAATTTATGTAAATCACGCGTGGTTAAGCGAAAGTGCCATTCTAGTGGCTAAAGATGTAGGGGAGGACGGGGCAAGTTGGCGATGTTAAGAGTTCACCATTTTTTATAATTTTAATTTTGGAAATACGATTTCCTTCTTTCCAGACACTATTAGAATAGTCTTTTGTCGTGGTGTAACTACATGAAAAAAATCTATATTTCTATATTATCTCAAAAATTCTGCCCTTTTAAAAATATAATGCAAATGTGCCATCTTGCCCCGTTACCGGGGCAAGATGACTTTGACTACGGGGTAAGATGACATTTTTGACACAAGTTTAAACATATTTATTCTTAGAATGCAAACTACTGTAAACTAACTAATTTAACATTGTTACATGCGTTTTTACATATAAGGCATGTTATTAAAGGCTTGGTTTGTTGAAAATTACAATTAATAGTTAACTTACATAACTAATTCAGAGTTGGTGTTTTATAAACAATAATCGCACACAAATTTTCCTCCTTCAAAGTTCGAGCAGTCCTCGTGCCACCATGTGTGGCATTTGCAACACTCGATCCAGTCTTCTGATGGAGGATTGACATAAATCTTATCACACACTGGACACTGCACTTCGGATATTTGAGCTGAAGTCATGCCTGTCGAAAGTTGGAGCTTCTTGGATTTTTCTCGAGAATCGAGCTTCAGTTTCTTAGAAACAGTTCCTTTTTTGGCTTCTCTAGACTCTTGTCTTTGTTGCTTCAAACGTTCTTGTTCTATCCTCTGAGCTCTCCTCTGAACCAGAATCGCTTTCATGGGTGAGCTTGTGATGACACTTGCATTTTGCTTATGAGATTATAAAGCTCAGAAAATCAAATAAAAGTTATAAAAGAGTTGTATGTGGATACCACAAAAACCGTATAAAGCACTTGGGGCAAGATGACGAGTCGTCATCTTGCCCCAGTCAACTTGCCCCGATCAGCAATGTTATTAGTATTGGATTTTTTCGCTAGGAAAAAAAATAAAAGGTTAACAATATATAGTGGTTAAGAAAAGTATATAGTCTAAGGTAATAATGTGTGGCATTGAATATCCAAATATCTTACCTGTTTGTCCATGAGATATTACTTCGAAGTTCTTGAAAATTACAATACGTCAGACCAAATGTACGAACATCATCTAACAAACAACTAAATGGTGGCAGCGGCTTCACTGTGCGATTCTTTAGTGCCCACCAGTGTGGAGCGCTAGTAGTGTCTGTTAGGTGGTGCTATCTAGTGCCATGACGTGGAAATAAGTCATTCGTCATCTTGCCCCGCTCGTCAACTTGCCCCGTCCTCCCCTACGTATACGATATGAACATCATTCGGAACAGAATCGCAGGTGAAACAGTGACGAACAAATCCACTGACTCTGTGATAAACCAAAATTAAGTAGTGAATTATCAAACGGAATTTGCTAATTCACTCGATGTTACCGGATTAGCGTCACACAATCTGAATTTGAAAATTGGAGTGCCAATTATCTTACTCCGAAAAAATCTATCTGCCAAAGTTATACAATATCACACGATTAGAAATTTAAAGAATTACTAGATAATGCCCGGCATGCGTTGCAATGCCTCAATCAATTTTTTTTTGTAATTTTTTAAATGTATACTAAGCATCTCTCTTTATCTCTCTAATTCTCTATCTCTATGTATATCTCTATAACTCTCTCTATCTTTCTATTTATATCTCTATCTCTCTATATATCTTTCTAGCGGACCCGACAGACATTGTCCTGCCCAAATTTACTTTTTGTGAGATATGGATATGGCGGTAAGTATTTCTACGCTGGACATTTTGTATCTTCTCATTATACATACCCCTCCTCTTGGGCACGCCACTGCCGTTACCAAAAACCTTTCCCATGGTTACGCAGAAGGCAACAACAATGCAAAAGCCCGTTGCCATGGAGGCTAATTATCAACAATGCTTAGTTTTTTTTTGCTTTTAAAGCGTGTATTTTTAGTTTTTCTTAACTCAGAATCGAGATAAAATATCCAATTGTGAATCCAAACCATCCTCGAATCCCCGTGAACTCACACACAAAATTTCATCAAAATCGCGTACAGACAGACAGAAAAAGTACTGTTTTATTATAGTAAGATAGATAGATTATTCTTACATGTTCGCATCCATGCAGTATATGAAAAATCAGCATGCATAGCCCCACACCTATAACTATACGTATCTGTTGCCCACGACTTTTTCCGCATGGAATTTTGTATTATCTTGCACCATTTAGAAATTTAAACATTATAACATAACAGTTGATACAGTTGTAGTAGTTTTCTTATGTTCACAAATGATAATTTTTCTCACCTCTATTTCAGTCTTTGCAATAAAAATATGTTAATACCTAAATTTTGAGTAAATATGTTTCTACTTTCAAATGTAATGACGGAAAGACACTTCATAAAATGTCTTTGTAAACCACATTTACTGTTTTTTCCGTCTTGAGCTAGAATGTAAAGATTGTCTGCATTACTGACCCGCGAGCAAGCTACATACATTTCAGAGAGAGAGAGAGTGAGAGAAAGACACCTATTAAATGTCTATCTAACTAATTTTTTTATGAGAGCATATTTTCATTAAATAAATCATGAAATCATTCAACGATAAAAGCTGTTTATTTAATTAAGCGGAGGGGTTCGCTCCAAGGAGAAAATTGACGCGGCGAGACCTCGTGGACATAGAGAAATGACACACACTCACTATTTGTGTGGCTATGAAACATGATTTTTTTCTGCAATTTAAATTGTAATATACGAAAAGGGTATTGAAAATTGAAACAAATATGGCGACACTATAAACTGTCAGGATCTTTATTTTTTTCTTACTCTACTTAGTTCCTTACAATAACAAAACTTAATGGCTTCTAATAATGCGTTGCAATTTTTGCTTTTAAAGCGTGTTTTTTTAGTTTTTATTAACTCAGAATCGAGATAGCATATCCAATTGTGAATCTAAACCATCCTCACTATTTGTGTGGCTATGAAACATGATTTTTTTTCTGCAATTTAAATTGTAATATACAAAAAGGTTATTGAAAATTGAAACAATAATGGCGACGCTATAAGCTGTCAGGATCTTTATTTTTTTCTTACTCTACTTAGTTCCTTACAATAACAAAACTTAATGGCTTCTAATAATGCGCTGCAATTTTTGCTTTTAAGCGTGTTTTTTTAGTTTTTCTTAACTCAGAATCGAGATAAAAAATACAATTGTGAATCTAAACCATCCTCGAATCCCCGTGAACTCACACACAAAATTTCATCAAAATCGGTCCAGCCGTCTAGGAGGAGTTCAGTGACATACACACGCACACAAGAAATATATATATAAAGACTAGATAATGCCCGGCATGCGTTGCAATGCCTCAATCAAATTTTTTTGTAATTTTTTAAACATATACTAAGCATCTCACTTTATCTCTCTAATTCTCTATCTCTCTATGTATATCTCTATAACTCTCTCTATCTTTCTATTTATATCTCTATCTCTCTATATATCTTTCTAGCGGACCCGACAGACATTGTCCTGCCCAAATGTACTTTTTGTGAGATATGGATATGGCGGTAAGTATTTCTACGCTGGACATTTTGTATCTTCTCATTATACATACCCCTCCTCTTGGGCACGCCACTGCCGTTACCAAAAACCTTTCCCATGGTTACGCAGAAGGCAACAACAATGCAAAAGCCCGTTGCCATGGAGGCTAATTATCAACAATGCTTAGTTTTTTTTGCTTTTAAAGCTTGTTTTTTTAGTTTTTCTTAACTCAGAATCGAGATAAAATATCCAATTGTGAATCTAAACCATCCTCGAATCCCCGTGAACTCACACACAAAATTTCATCAAAATCGCGTACAAACAGACAGACAGAAAAAGTACTGTTTTATTATAGTAAGATAGATAGATTATTCTTACATATTCGCATCCATGCAGTATATGAAAAATCAGCATGCATAGCCCCACACCTATAACTATACGTATCTGCTGCCCACGACTTTTTCCGCATGGAATTTTGTATTATCTTGCACCATTTAGAAATTTAAACATTATAACATAACAGTTGATACAGTTGTAGCAGTTTTCTTATGTTCACAAATAATAATTTTTCTCACCTCTATTTCAGTCTTTGCAATAAAATTATGTTACTACCTAAATTTTGAGTAAATATGTTTCTACTTTCAAATGTAATGACGGAAAGACACTTCATAAAATGTCTTTGTAAACCACATTTACTGTTTTTTCCTTCTTGAGCTAGAATGTAAAGATTATCTGTATTACTGACCCGCGAGCAAGCTACATACATTTCAGAGAGAGAGAGAGAGAGTGAGAGAAAGACACCTATTGAATGTCTATCTAACTAATTTTTTTATGAGAGCATATTTTCATTAAATAAATCATGAAATCATTCAACGATAAAAGCTGTTTATTTAATTAAGCGGACGGGTTCGCTCCAAGGAGAAAATTGACGCGGCGAGACCTCGTGGACATAGAGAAATGACACACACTCACTATTTGTGTGGCTATGAAACATGATTTTTTTCTGCAATTTAAATTGTAATATACAAAAAGGGTATTGAAAATTGAAACAATATGGCAACACCATAAACTGTCAGGATCTTTATTTTTTTCTTACTCTCTACTTAGTTCCTTACAATAGCAAAACTTAATGGCTTCTAATAATTCGTTGCAATTTTTGCTTTTAAAGCGTGTTTTTTTAGTTTTTCTTAACTCAGAATCGAGATAAAATATCCAATTGTGAATCTAAACCATCCTCACTATTTGTGTGGCTATGAAACATGATTTTTTTCTGCAATTTAAATTGTAATATACAAAAAAGGTATTGAAAATTGAAACAAATATGGCGACACTATAAACTGTCAGGATCTTTATTTTTTTCTTACTCTCTACTTAGTTCCTTACAATAGCAAAACTTAATGGCTTCTAATAATGCGTTGCAATTTTTGCTTTTAAAGCGTGTTTTTTTTAGTTTTTCTTAACTCAGAATTGAGATAAAATATCCAATTGTGAATCTAAACCATCCTCGAATCCCCGTGAACTCACACACAAAATTTCATCAAAATCGGTCCAGCCGTCTAGGAGGAGTTCAGTGACATACACACGCACACAAGAAATATATATATAAAGATGAGCAATCAATTGAAGCAACAATTCTGGTTGGACCTCATAAAGGTGAATACGTACTACTTCCACGACTATCACTCATTCCGACCGACATAGCGTTCGAGTTCAAACGACTTTAATTTCAATACGCCTTGCGTTCGCTATGACTATCAATAAAGCGCAAGGGCAATCTTTTCAATTGTGCGGTTTGAATTTATAAAACGAATGCTTCACTCAACGGCAATTATACGTCTCATCCTTAAGAGTTCGGTTAAATCTCTGATACATATTTATGTTTATGCAGAAAATTGACAAAAAAAAAAGTCTAGTCCATGCACTAGCTTTCAAATAAAAAATGATTTTATGTGAAAAAAAAATTTTCTTCCTTTCCTTTCATTCAACAGCATAGGCACAATAACGCAAAGCAGGGTATTAAATTGAATGACGTGTTTCTTCGGTGAAGCTATGTGCCCTAGAATACTTTGTTTACTTTCCTATTCATTTAATATCAGACAGAGCCACAGCAAAGTGTGGCCATGTTTAGCTAGTAGCATATAATAATGTTTATCAGCTCATTAAGGTTAAGGTTTGTGTTAGGAAGTATATATTATACAGAGTTATTTTAATCTTTTGAGCAAAAAAATACAAATATATTCTTAGAGTTAAAATATGTATTTAAAAATGTTTCAGGTTAATGTTTTAGTAATTTCATATTTTTAAACTTATAACTGTGCGGAAAATTTATAGTATTAACTGTTAAGTGAATTATAAGATGGTCGAAAATCAGATCCGAAGCCGGGGTTTTACTGAAGCCGTTTCTAACCGTTTAACATTGAAGGTGGTTTCGTGCTGGTAGCTGCTATCTGTGTTTGATGGTACCAAGCAACGTTTTAGATTCAGGCAGCGAATTCTAGTGGTATGCGCAGAAAGTATGTGTGTGATTCGCACCCAGAAATGTTGGTATTTGAAAAGAGACTATTTTATTTATCAGTTTATTTATCACGCTCGGCATTTTATTTTTAAAGAATTGTACGTTAAATTTCGTGTCCGTGTTTTGTATTATAAGTTTATTTGCAATACGAACAACATTAAAACACATGAGTTAGCTCGGTACCGAGGTTAGATGTTTACCTAACACTGGCGAGGAATGAAAGTCTTGCACACAATTTTTTCTTTTTTGTGAATTTATCTTTCCACTGTATGAATAAACAGCTGTAAAAATTTTTGTGTTTTTTTTAATCTGCTATTTTTTGCGGTTTCTGCAAGAATTTCATGTGAATATAACAATTCCAGCGATGCGCGGACTCGCAAGCAGAAGGGCGCTGGTCGCCCCGCGAGCCCGCACAGGTCTGCGTGATCAAAACTTGTCCGCCCGTCGCCCGCGAGCGGTCGAAACAAGCGCTAAATGTTGATGGAGATGATTTCCAAATTCCGCCGGACAACCCCTGATTCGCCACCTCACCAAACCAACCCCTCTTCGCCCCCTCTCCCCCTGCCCAACCTATAACGCGCGCTGGCGGCTCGACCGTGTAATTTATGACAACAGCGAGGGTGGCGCCTAATTTTAAAAGGCCCGCGAGGGGAGGAGGTGGCTGGGAGAGGGGGGGAAAGGTTGGTCGGGAGTGGCGAAAAGCGCTTGTTATCGTAATTGTAGCGTAATCCATTTTGGGAGCTCTTTATACGGATTGCATTTCCAATTAGATTTTCGGATTCCGGGACGGACGCGACACTGGCAATGTTCGCTTGTTTTTTTTTTATTGTTTGTTTGTTTTTCGACGTTTCAATTTTTTTTTTTTTCGCCCCCGCCTCTGCCGGTCCGCCATAAATCGGGGCTGCGAGACCGAATTAGGCTTCATCGGTGCCACGACGCGTCGTGCGCATGGCGGTGACGGACAGGTCGTTCCGTTTCGCGCCCGCGATGCCCCGCATCAGTGCCATCACCGCTGCGAGGGACGTACCGCTGGCTGGATGACGGGAAGTTTCGCATATTCTTCTCGCGAAAGGGCTAAAAATTTCAATAGTTATTACTAGTGCTGCTACTGCTATTGGCTCACGTTTCGTCAGGAGGACTCTTGCACCGCTGAGAAGCCCTGGGACCGCAGGCTGCTGCGATTTGGGACGTCTCGCGGGACAGCGGCCTATGAGTGGGTGGCATTTCCCCCGAGTATCCCAACATCTGTTGAGTCTGTCTCAGCGATCACTGCTATTCCCGGCGATGGTCGCTCTTCCCAGAACCCTCCCCACCACGAACTGTTATGCTTCAGGCCGGTTCTTTTATGAACCACACCGTAAAAACTTTGCGTAATTTTACACAAAAAATACATGTAACAGTAGTGTCTCCGTGGATGTTAATGTGATTACACACATATACGTGTTGGGGTTTATTTGCTGATGTATTTAAGTAGAATTACCCCAACACTCGGCTTCCCCACACGTTTAATGTACAATTACAATGACTATATTTGGTGAATATTCCATGGCTCTTGGTGTTCTTTTACCCGGTGTTGTATAAATTTACAAATGCATGCATATGTAAATCTATTACAACCGTCAGTTAATATTACTGCATCATAAACTAAGCAAATTAAATTTTAAACTTTTTTATACAATAAAGTATTTTGTAATGATTTCGCTGTAAAAAAAGGTTTCCAGTAATAAAATACAATTTATGACATTCACAATCGTAAGGGAAATCGATAAATATTGATTACAATTTTAATATGTATACCTATTACGAGTATAGTCATATTTTGCTACACCTTAACATTTTGTGCCAATGGAAACGAGCATTTGCGGTTTGAAAAAAAAATTACTAAGTATTATAAAAATATTTATTCACGAAATACGCAGTAAAAATGATATTTTGTGTATTAAAATATTAACCTACGGTTTTTATATTACGACTTATTATTATATATTCAAAAGAAATACAGAAACATCATATGCATAATTTTGTACTAGTTCATAAAATAGTTTTACAAAGTGTTAAAAAGTTTTTTTTAGCAATATAACGAATATACTTTGATGATTTTAAAAAAATTACAAAATTTTAAATAAAATTTCAATAAATTTGATTTCAAAATATACAAAATATATTTATATATCCAATTGGATAAACCTTTTGAGAAATAACCCATTTGGGTTGCAACTCTAAAAATATTAATCGAATAAGTGTAGGGTACCAGGAGAATTCAATAATTTTAAATCTTTCAAAAAAAATTAGTTAATAACGGTTAGTGTACCGCATAACAACAAATAAAAAATTATTCACTATTGAAATTTAATTTTATTTTACATCTCATGCGATTTTGTACAACATTACATTCAAGTGGATAATTTCAGAAAGTTTTATATCGTCAATTAAAATTTATGAAAATTATTGACAGTTTAGTGAATTTAAATAAGATATTTAAATAATTTTTTCTTATCGAAAATCAAGTCCAAATCCGGGGTTTAGTATTATTTCAAGTTTTTTCTGTTTTATTGGAGCCGTCTCATTACATTGTTTAAAATGTTTTCTCTACAAATGTAATGATTCGATAGACAACTATTTCTATTCTTTGTACCATAATTAAAAATTACAGCGTAGCAGAAGTTATGATGGTTGTTTTCATTAAATATTTATTCCGTGTGTTGCTTGTTCGGTTGTAAATGCAAGTGCTAGGCTTGGGTGGATGTGATTCACACGATAAAAACTCTGGTTGCTAAAGGCGTTGGCCACGTCGACACACGGACGGGGTAGGTACCTCGATGTCCCTAATCTCCACGTGCACCACGCAGGGGCTGGGCGAGAAGTGCGGCCCTCGGACGATGAAATATCTGCGCGGCTGCGAGATTTGTTGGGCCGCTGCGGTTCTGAATAAGTAACCGGGCGCGTTCCTCATTCGGGGCGTGAGGTGCGCCGGGCATGATCTCCGGCTGTGTACGCTCCGTTCGCGCGCAAACTGGCGCACTCGCTGAGCTACGCCCGCTTCTGGCGTGTGCCATCTTAGCCACTCAACACATGGGGCGCTTGCGTCCCTTGTCAAATATTCCAGATACAAATAAAATTCAAAGCGGACCACGGGTCCAAGTGCCCAACCCCCGCATGGTAGACTCTTTTCTTCTCTGTCAAACACTTCATCCGGACCATCCCCTGTCTCCTGTAAATTCCTACACGTAATGCATGCCAATTTTCATTCCGCATGAATGTGCCTGGGGTTTTCCCTGTGTCTATGCAGGTTTTACCTGGGCCCAACCTATCTCTAGTTATAGTCTAGATTTAAGAGTGAGGGGAGTTAGTCATGGCGCCAATTGTTGCCATGGCTGGCCAATCCCCTCCTAGCACATGATGCATGCGACCCTCTTCCTGCATGGCTAATTCCAGCATGACTAGGCGTATAGGCTTCGGCCTGAGACGCACCTAGGTCCCTCCCTAACCCGGCCCCCTCCACAATACACTTAGTTTTAGTTAGGTTAGGAAAAAAAACATCATAGCCCCTGAGCGTACAGCTTCTTATGATGGCCGGTCGTGAAGGGGGGGGGGGGGGGGGGAGCGGGGAGTAACCTCGTGAATGAAACACAAGTCGCACATGGAACAGAAATGTTTAACCACGGTGCTGGCATCCGTGATAAAACGACGCAAACCAAAGTCCTCAAGGAATGAATTTTAATGAATTTTTTTTTTTAAACAGATGAGCTGTATTTTAATAGTCCAAATCTGAGGTTTAGTATTATTTCAAGATTTTTTTCTCGCTTTTATCGGAGCTGTATCATTACATTGTTGTGAAACATTTTTGCTCTACAAATCAAAGATTCGATAGGCAACGAATTTTATAGGCGGGTGTGGAAACTACGAGTAACCGCGTCTAGAAAGTTAGTTTAAAAAACAATTTTTCTTTTATTAATTACGCTTGGCACTTTTTTCAAGAATTCTGCGATAAATTTCGAGTCCGAGTTTTACCTCAGTGTTAAACAGTTCAAGAATATGTAACGCTTGATCTTTATTTTTCCGTTATTATCGACAGCCAACGTCAAATAATAAAAATTTTTTTTTTTGGTGTGTCGGGAGTAGAGACCGGAAAAATTCGCATGTTCAATGACCTCCAGGATATACTCCAATATCCTCTACACACTCTGGCGAATGCCAACTGTTCATTGGCATCTGACTTGTGAGTCGTCTCGACTGGGTGGTCTGTGATTCGACACTTCTATGAGTGAGGGTCTCTAATTGGCCCTCAGTCCTCCAGATTAACAGTGGATCAATGACAGCAGCAGCACTAAGGCATAATTATTTGAATTTTAGCATAACACGAAATGAACCCGCGAATTTTTCAGGTCTCTAGTCGGGAGGAATTTGATAAAAATAAAAAAATAAAAAATTCAAATCGTGTATTTAAAAAAAATTAAAATACTATTGGCACGATCCCACTGACATGTGTCTGCACAAGTAACTGTAGGCACCGCGGGTTCTCACCCAGTTTCACCCAAAATACAGATTTCCGTCGCTGGTATTTTGCTAACTTTTTCCTAACTTCGGTGCGGGGGGCGTGGGTTTTTTATACATCTCCTCATAACTCATCCCCTCCCTATGTCTAACACTATTTACACATAAATAGTTTATTTTCTTATTCGTGATGCATAATGTAACAAAAACTTCCTCTTGACAAAATTAAAAATATCTAGCACAAAGTGATTATTTTTAATAGATTTAAATAGAGTTACTTCGTTGAAAATAAAATTTTAATGGTATTTGTTTCTTAAATTTAGGCAATGATAAATATGAAAAAAAATATATATATACCTAGATTGTGATTTGTGTAATTTATTTGTATGATGAAATTATTATACGTAGAGACTTGCAAAATTCGAGGTTTCGTTGGCCTTCAGGATAGACTGCACATTCTCCTGTACACTGGGAAAATAACGCAAGTTCATTGGTTGTTGACTTGTAAGCCGTCTCAGCTGGTTTGCTGTGATTCGATCCTTCTTTGCTTGAGGGTTTATAATTGGTTGAGATTCGCCAAGATCAGCAGTAAGCCAATAGCAAAATTAGCTAAGAGGTATAGGTGTTTGTATTCTAGCATATCACCGAATGAATCCGCGAATTTTGCAGGTCTCTATGTATTGGATGTAAATGCAACTCAATTACAAACTGGAACAATGTTTGTTTTAGATCTTTAATGTTTGATAAACAGGTTTTTTATTTTAAGGTTTTTCCTTATATTTACACCAGAATCGTTAAACGTATTAACAATGTATCTAAAATATTGTGTTTTTAATTATGGCGTAACTGAACACAAGAAAAAAATTTTAGTTTCAATATGAGACCATTTTTCAATATTGTGAGATTTAAGACAGAATCTGGCCAGAATTTGAGCTGCTGTTACTATTTTATCGTCTATAAAAGGAAATTTTTTATTAAGTACAGAATCAATTTTGGTTGTAATGCTAAATGTACTGTCATAGATTCTGATAGGCGGATACGTAGGGGCAGGCATTTTTCGCGGAAAGATCTGAACGCCCATAAGACTGCAATAAGGTATACCCGCACCTGTGGTTTCTGCCTTGTGACTGGCGGCCGTCTGCGAGAGAAGTCGTTGCCTTGTTTGACCGAGCCACCCAGGACGCGGTTAGCTTCCGCACTGAATCACTGTGATTGGTGTTGTTACAATCAATATGTATCTGAGATAAACTCACTCAATCACGAAACACAGGTACGACGCTACAATGTTTTAACTTTCAGCTAGTCTCGAAATCTTTTCGCGATATTTGCACGCCCCTACGGATACGTTAATTTAGTATTCCGTTCCGGAGGTAAATACGTGTGAAATGGTTTCTGAGCGCACGGCATTGATCTGTATCAAAAGCGTCGTTGGTGATCTCCGCGGAGCAATGTTCACTCGGCAGAGAGAGTGCTTCATTTTTTTTTTTTTCCACTTCTCCGTGCAGCGCATGGAAGTGGAAGTAGCTGACAGTATCGAATAAATGGTATCGTAACATTTTATAGTTCCCTTTTTCTTTCCGCGGCTCTCATTTCCTCGGTCCGCCACAAGCTCGCGGCCACACCGCAGCAGCAGCGCCGCGCGGCGGCAGATCCGCGAACCTCGCCGCGCCGCGCGCGATTTCCCCGAGCTGCTGTAACCGGGCGCCATGAATTGTTTAGCTGCGCCGGGTTGGCGCGCCTGGCGAATAAAAAATATATATATAACGACTGCGCTTGCTTCCGCTGGAAAATGGGGTTGCTACCGAGTAGCGTTTACATTTGCGCCCCGCCGGAATGCCTACAAAACATCTCACTAAGAAAGCTTCACTCAAGCTTCAACGTTATAAGCGCAGTGAAGCATTTATTTAAAATATGTTTTCTTATTTCCCCTTCCCCTACCCCAAACAAGCATTTCTAGGTGTGGACTTAGACAGCCTATTTTAATAATCATGCATTTAACTAATTTATTTTCCTGGATACCTAGGGTAAATCCAGGAGTGATGGACCACCTTTTTTGAAACTCTTATAATTTTGTTATTTGTCAAGATATTGGTGAAGTAAATTTCGCTTTGATATTTTGGTGAACTATGTATATGAAAAGCAAAGGTATATGTAGAAAATTTACGTTAAGAAAGTGAAGACAATTGTTGAAAAATTTTGCAGTACTGGTCCATCTATACCATATACCTAGGGTTAGATGGACCAGCCTATATGGGAGAGATGGACCAGCATTGAGAAAGCTATTTAATCATTTATGACTAACTTTAAATTCATATTTAAGCACTCAATTAAACAAAAATCGTTTCTGACGTACAAAAAGTCTACAGTGCCTATACATTAACATTTTTTACAAAGTCTTTCTTCTTTGAAATGTAGTTTGTCAAAACCCGTAAAGATTTTAGTTCTTTTTTTTTCCACATACATCGCACTTATTTTCGTACTTTGTGCAGTTCTCGTGCAACCAACGGGAACACACTGTGCATTTAATCCAGTCTTCTGTACTTTTTGTAGTATTGTTGTCCTCATTACACCCAATACATTCATCTTCGTCCCAGTCACCATCATCACTGTCATCATACAAAATTGGCTGAGAAAATTTTTTGGTGTTTGGTTTTTTATGTTTGGTAGGCCTAACAGTCCTAGTTATGATAGCTTCTTCTCTCTGTCTTTTTCTTTCTTCTTGTTCTTTTATTTTCTTCAGTTTGTCATATTTTCCTTGGGTAATACGTTGTACATTATCCTAAGAATTTAGAACTTTCGAAACACTTGCACTCTTACCACGGGCTGTAGTTTTTTTGTTAAGATTGGAATAGGTGAGATGTTGTTCAAAATTTTTGTTGACGTGGGGTTGTCGACCTCTTTGACTCCACAGACACTGGTGGGCCCTGACGAAGTTCCAGGAGTCGCCAGGCATTTATAACTGATAGGCCTGCATTTTTTACAGTCGCTGATTTGGACCAAGCACATCCTAGCAACTTGCCAAATTGCAGTCTCGTAATTTGCCGCAATGGGTTGTTCCTCATGAACACATTACATTCTTTGTTGTAGTTAGACTTCAAAGATTTAAAAAAGTTTTGTCAAGTGGCTGCAAGAAATTGGTCGTGTGACTAGGAAGGCTAACCAAAATTATATTATTTTCATCAACGAATTCAAGCATTTCCACACTGCTGCAATGGGAGGAGTGTCCGTCAAGAATCAACTCTACTTTTCCAGCAGACATTCTTTGCAAAAAGTGATGTTTCAACCAGTCGAAAAATAATTCAGAGGTTATGTAAGCAGATTTCACGTTAATTGCAATCATGGAACCTGGAGGCATGCCATCACTGAACTCCTGTTTCTTATTCTTCCCTTTAAAAATGCAATAGGGAGGAATGTAGTTGCCCTTGCCATTGAAACAACATACAACGGAAATGGTTTCACATTTTTCTCTTGATGTAACAGTGCTGACATTTTTTTATCCTTTTATTGCAACAACCTCTCCTGGTTTGTTGCTTAGTTGCAACCCACTATCGTCCACAATTTAAATGTGCCCAGGCTTACCTATCAAATCATTTTCAGTCAAAACATTTTCCAGTAGGTCAAAATACTGTTTTACAACTGTGTTATTCATTCCGAGAGCTCTATTCTTAGAAATACCCTCTGACTTTCGGACTTTTAGTTCAGGATTACGAATCAGAAACGATTGCAGCCAATCATAACCTGCTTTTTGGGCGTCTATGTCAAAGTTGTGTTTAGTTTTCATTTGTTCGGCTAGCTGGAAAGCCATTGACCGCACATAATCCCGCGATGGTGTAAAGCCATGAGTTTGCAGTTTCTGAATGTGAAGTACAAACATTTTTTCATTTTCCGTGCCCAACAATGATGATTTCAAATGACTACAAAAAGTTGTAAAAAATTATTAAAGGCTGTACGAGGTAAAGTTAGCACTTCGCAACTTTTAAATACGAACAAGAACACGCGAGTAATACGAACACTTCATGTAATAGGCTCATAAGCGATTATTTATATCCTATTTAAAAGTGGCCGAAATATAATAATTTGATTGAATGATAAAAGTAACTATGGCCTCTAAAGTGTTCACTTTACCAAATACAGCCTATATTGTATTTTTGTTTTTAAGTAGGCCTAACGGAGAGAAGAATTTACCTTAAAAATTTGGAAATGAACCTACAAATTACTTAACAATATGTTATGTGACTATTTTTTTTGTAGAAACGACACTACAAATCTACAGCATACTCATTAATAATACGTAGGCCCATTTAAAACGATGGTCCATCTCTCCCACTTTATTTTGGTCCATCTATCCCGATCTTTAGGGAGAGATGGACCAGGCCGCCATTACGTTCCTGTTGTGCCCAGCGTAGCTACAGAACACTACAAAGATACGTTTAGCTTGTTTACATGTTGTAAGGAATGATGGTTCAAAAATATTGCAAAATACTGTCTCTACGACACAACTGCGTTCACATGAACAAAATTTTTGACCTACCTGTTTTCTATTTTCTTTAATATCTTCTCAATTTACTCATACAAAGGAATTAAAACAACACAGCACGCGCACTACAGTTGCCACGACACATTCCTACTAACCATGACGCTTTCTATTAGCAAGTTCGTGAATTATGCCACCGGTCCATCTCACCCGGTGGTCCATCTCTCCTGGATTTACCCTATATATTTTTAGGTTTATAATTTTCTAAACCTGCATTTACTCTGCTGTCAGCTTAATTTTTTTTTCATCCCGCACCTTTTTAAAATGTTGATTTTCACGAGCTTGACGCTTTCATTAAATTATTCATTTAGTGTAACAATGAAGCTGTGAAAAAAAAAAACCAATGTGTTTATCTTCCAGTACTTCTTACTAATCATGAACTTCGTAAAGGGAAAGTAATTTCTATTATGACTTTCGTAAATAAGTTAAAGGCTTAAAAAAAATATTCATACGAGATAATGTCTTACTTAACTATTGTCATGATGTATAAAGATTTTACAAGGCAAAGTTTTAAAGTAAAATTACATAGAGTAATTTTTTTTGTTAGTTACATTGGGGAGCACTTAAAAAATATTTATACTTCTACTAAGTGATTTAACTGTAATGTGTTGTATCAATGTTTTGAGAATATTTTATGACCTGTTAATGTTTAGTAAAATTATATATTTTTAAAAAAAAATACAACGGAAATCACCGTTGCAATTTTCTTTATGGTTTCCTTATGGAATTTTGACGTCACGGTGACCATCTTGAATGACATTGACATTTGACTTTGAACTTTAATCTTTATCTTTACCTTTGACATTGAACTTAACATAAAATTCGAACGTTGAGCTTAACTTTGAACTTAAATCTTTACTTTGACATTTACCGTGACCTTTGAACTTGATCTTGAACTTTGTCCGTGGCCTTGACCTTGATCTTTGATCTGTACCTTGAACCTCGATATTTTACTTTGACCTTGAACATTGACCTTGAACTTTTACATTAGGCGCCATATTATATTCCGCCAACTTGTCATTGAGCGCTACAATCCCCGAACATTGCAGGTGATGATTTATTCCTGCAAATTAAATATATACTTATATATATATACAAGTCCGAATGTGTGTTATTTTTGTATATACCTTAATAATTTTCAGTTGGGCAAATGTCTCGATGACCGTGTGGTCAAAGATGTTTGCTTTCCAGCCCAGAGGTCTGAAATATCATGGTTCGATTCACAACACTTCCAATTAATTTCGTCAAAAAAAAATATTGTTCCGATAAGGACCATGAGAATATTATTAGGTAATGAAACATCGACTATATGTGCATGAGACAGAGCGATGCTGACGCTTTATAGGAACAAACAGCTGAAACAAAGATGATGGAATCCAAGATAGCGGCCTCCAGTAGAATATAAAAAAAATGGTGGTTGTGTTGTCATCCAAGATGGTGGCCTCTAGCAAACGACCACGAAATGGCGGCTGTATCTTCAAAATCTAAAACAAAAGTGGCTAAGACATCAGAACTAAGATGGCTGATATGTTATTATAATTCAAGATGGCGACCATTACGAAAATTGCAATGTTCGGGGATTGGATCGCTCGGTGACAAGTTGGTGGAATCCAAGATGGCGCCTGAGGTCAAAGGTCAAGGTCAAGGTTCAAGGTCAAGGCCAAAGTTGAAGATCATCCAATATGGCCACCGTGACGTCATTGGAGATGTAGATACCAAGACAACAGAAACCGCCACCTACACCCAGAATCGGAACCATGTCGTCGGAGCCCCTTTACTATACTACTTTTACTATTATCGCTTGCTTCTTATAGATTTCGTTTTTTAATATTAGGTACAGCTATACCATAAATATGAATTGTGTTTTGGCTTAAGAATACAAGTTACTTAAGTATATCTTAAATATTAATGAAGTAAAGGTTTTAAGGCTTTAAAACTGCATACCTATATGAAAACTAATTCCCTTACTTAATATTTATATTTTTCGTAGCAATTTTTTTTATTTTTAACCGAAGTTCATAGTTGCGACAGCAAAATTATCTGTGCAGAAAAGTAGCAATAACACTGGTGGTTATATTTAAATATTTTACCTAGCTGTAGGAACTATATGGGCAAAGCTGCTTTTTTTATTTATAAAAAAATGTTAGAAAAATTGGGGTATTATAGATATTTTTAACGAAATGTAAGCAATGGTCTAAGTGTGTGTGTGAATATATGCACTTTTTAATGCAGCGCAACAGGTAAAGCTATCAGTTATCATGCACTTACGGCTAGAGATGTAAGATTGTTTACAACCAACAATTTAAAAAAATAGATATGTTTGAAAACTGCGAATGCTTATAAAGAAGTAACGAAATATATTTAAGTACTTCTAAAATTACAAAAATTATGATAGTAAATAGTTCCAAATAAAAGTCTTAAGTATTTATACTTGTCTTTTTTATATAAGTGCAATGTTAATTTACTTTTGTAAATGGAAATGAAATTATCATGTAAAATTACAAATTTATGTAAATATGCACATTTACATGAAGGCAAACTGTATCTCTAAAAAATAAAAATTTTGCATTTATACTGGGTTTGGATTCTTGCCCGGGCATTTGTGCTTTGTGTTGTCCGAGTTCCTAAATTAGTTAAAGTTATTGGTAAACTGTTCCCTGAATAGCTTACCAGTACTGACTGCGCTTATTGACCAGCATAATAAAACAAAATAAATTCCAAATTCATAAATATTCGATTACATTTTCCGTAGTTTAAAAAAATATTATCCTTATATAAAACATTTATAAAATTTTAAATAATGCGCTAATTATTGTAAGAGTGACAAGAAATATTCAGTATTTTATTCCAAAAACATTTCATTTGTGCAAAAATAACCAAAGCAATGTGTTATTAATAAGGTACGGTAGATTTTTTGTAGTTTTAAGAATTATTTCTTGGAAACTGCACTGTAAAAAATTTTCACCTTTATATTACGAAGAACGCTGACTACAAATTGTCCAGGGATCTTCGTAAATTTACCGATATCTTCGTGAATTTACGGGTACTATGTTTATTGACCTTGAAAATTAATTCACAAATATAATGTTGGTATGTTAGCCAAACATTAAAAAACTTGTTCTTACTCCTACAAAGACGCTCTTATTTCTTCTACGAATGTGAACCTTAAAAAAAAACAGAACTCGAAAGTTGAAATTTGGAGTAGAATCTAGACAGATTCAGTTTATAAAATTAAGAACTTTTCGTTCATTTCAGGTAAATACTTCTTCTGTGAAAAGTCCATAAATTTACTGTGGTTTCCATAGCAATCTTTTTGTAAACGCATACAAGAAAAAAAAAGTTTTCTGAGTTTACACTGACGATGTTTGTCCGTTGCAGGCAAGAGCTTCTCGCTGACGATAATAATAGGCTCGTCCCCGCCGCAGATGGCCACCTACAACAAGGCCATCAAGGTCACCGTGGACGGTCCCCGGGAGCCCAGGTCCAAGACAAGTAAGTATGTGCGCCTTAGCTACTGCTGGGTAACAAACAACATATGACAATTGATATCAGTCGAGCAGGAAATTTGAAGGGAAATAATTCAGATTAATCTTTTATACCAGACATTTTCGTGGCACAACTTTCAAGGACTCAAGTTGTACAATGAGAAAAATGTTATGTAGCCTTTAAGGTGCCCGTCTACCTGAACACACATGCAGTGTGCAGAACTTCAGACGAAACCACATGATTTTTAACCTTTCCAGATACCCGAGTGGTCTCAGTTTAAAAAAAAAAAAAAAAAAAAAAACTTTTATAATGCGCTGGGCACGGATAGATAGTTCAGTTTCTGTATTTGTTTTTTTAAGCTGCATCTGTAGGAATGTGAAAAAGGCTCAAACATATGTTTTCATAATACGTAGAGACCGGAAAAATTGGCGGATTAATTTCGCGATAAGCTAGAATCCAAACACAGATACCTTCATATTTCTTCAGTAATTAGCTCACAGCTTATATTAATGACTGTGAGCCAATGAAAAATCCTTCAACCAAAAAAGTATCAAATGGCAAGCATCCCAGTTGACAGGTCTCACAAGTCAATAGCCAATAAACAAGTGGCATTTTCCCAAGTATGTAGCGGATTGTGAAGTCCATCCTAGAAGTCATTGAAACCGCGAATTTTTCCAGTCCCCAATAATACGTTTTAGTCGTGAAACGATCGGTGGAGATTCTTGAGGGCTCTCATGGGATTTGCATTAACTTAATTTCTCCGCAATATAATGTTATGTTTAACGCTGAAATTGCATAGTTTCCCATGCACGACGAGAAGACCGCGCGCCAGTTCAAGGAGATAACAACGTCAGAAGCACCAGCGAGCTTCCTACTCATCATCCCGCCTCACCAACACGAATATTTACACCCCTGACTAGGCGGGACTCTTAAATGGTTGTAAGTTAGGTATCCGCGAGTCTCTTATTTTCATAAAAAAAATGCTTGTCTCTAAAGTCTGTTTACGGACTACAGTTTAACGTGACAACGTCATAACACAACATTGATGAAATGATTGCATACTTTTATGAATAAAATTGAATCATTGTTATTTTAATACCTATTAAAAGAATATATACTTGAAATTATATTAGTAATAAGATTTTTAAAATGCAAGAAAAATTAAACTTTATTGCCGAAATTGTTGTTGTAATAAGCAATGAAAACCACATTAACTTTTCACTTCACTTTATAAACAGTCGACGAAACAGTTCACGTGTAGATGACTTGTAATTCATTTTTAAAACTGGCGTTTAGCTATAAAGTTTAAATATAATTATGAACACGTTTTCATATAATTAAATTAACTGTAATCAAATATCTATCATCAATTATATGAATCACCATAATTTTTTAGTTAATTGTAACATAACCTATTATTACTGCACTCGCCGACAGCGTAACTGAACACAGAGTAACGGAACAATGAGCGTAACGGGACACAGCGTAACGGGAAATAGCGTAACGAAACAATGTGCGAGACGGGACACTTACTCGTGCGTGCAGCCGGCGTTCATCGATTTATTAGACGTCACGTCAAAAAAATTAATAAATTTATTACATTTTAATTTAAAAGATAACCTTGGGGTTTTTAAATACTCCGGACTACAGTTTGTTAAAATTTAATACAGTAATGAATAAAAAAATAGTAGATCCGTTGGCAACCACTAACAGTAATATCATGTGTTTCAAGTTGTAGGCACATATTACCATCTGACTTTTCAGATACAAATGAATTTTTTTTGTTTCCTATTTTTTTTTTATTATTTGTAAAAAAATGCCATTTGCATGATATGATGAGCCAAACATCAACAAAAAAAAAACAATGGACAATATTTCATTTAGTGAAGCTATGTCATTCGGTAAGATTCCTTAAGTTCATTTAACTTTCTGTTTGCAAGTTTAGACTATTAGTTACCGTCGCCAGCCAGATAAATATTTACATATGCTGAAAATTTGTCAAATGCACACACATAAACGCCTGAAAGGTTTTATTTCATTTTAAAATAATGTTTACGTTCCCACAATAAATGTTATTTTTTATGATTATTTACTGAAATGACGTCTCTTTGACACTAACAGATTTAATTTTTATTAATCCTTAAAAAAATTCATAAGGCATACTAACCGCCATATTAAGTCCACCAAAAAAATTACATTTCGAAAATAAAACTGGTTGCACAAAACACCTGAACTGAATCCAAAACACGAATTTACTCTTCGTGGGTACAGAGAGCTGAAAAATGGATTATATTCGTTAGTTTAAACCCGTAGTTGCTGGCACCTAACAATGCAAGACGAAGGACTCCGTCCTCGGAAAACAATGATTAATTTACGCTTTCATTGCCTTGGGCTATTACCTACCACTGTAAGAGTCGCACTTCTGTATCTCCCTCCTTGTTCTATGCTCTTGTTCTGCGGCGGTGCCACAGCACGTCGCTGGCCTTGTTAAGATGGCGGCCGTCGTTGGGCTTCTCACCATCCCACGACGCACTCCGAACAAATATTTATCTGATACTTCTCGGAGCTGTTTCCACTGGAACAACTTTTCCCGGTACCTTTCAGCCCCGCACTTTCCTAAGAATACAGTTGCTTGAATATTTCCCCAGCGTGTTTCCGTTTTTACAACAATTTCTTATTGATTTATATATATAGCCTATATATTTCGCTGGTTTTCTCAACGTGCCCACGTAAGTTGACGAGCGTTTATATAACATTGGAGTTAGGAATATGCATGAGGTAGTATTCTGTGACTTAAAGAGAGTCATTTATACCTCAAAATTGCGATTTTCCAACACCTTAATGGTTTATGTCCCGTTACAGGATAAAATTTTATATTTGCGTTCCATACGATTAAACTTTCCGACTTTCTGATTGGATGAACTTGAAAAAAAAGAAAAAAAATAGCGCATACTTTCAGCATAATTAGCTGGCAAAGTTGAATTTTGAACGATTTTGTGGAGTATGGAAAACGAGAATAAAATGGAAAATGAAACTGGATGTTTTTAGTTTTAAAGTCAATTTTACTAGCTGGTAAGTGAATGGTTTGATTTTTTTCCTTCAGAAAAAATTATTTTATTTTAACCGATATTTTAATAATTGTCAGCAGCTAAATAAAATAAAACATTTTTTTTTTTTCAAAATGAAATTTAATTCACACCTTCCACGCAGTAGCGACCAACATTGTTTTAAGTCCCAAATATTTACGTTTTTAATTCAATTTATTTATTTCAGTTATTTATTCCGTTTTTCTTATCCATATTGCAAAAAAAAAGTTAAAAATTAAAAACTGCCAGCATATCATACAAAAATATTGCATTATATAGAATATTTATTTTTATTTTGTTGAAGCTTGGCCACTTATAATGGCTAAATGTTTTACCGTGTTTAACGCAAATATAAAATAATAACCTGGAATGGCTGATGCAACCCTAAACATTTCGAAAATGGTGCTTGACCATGTCTCATGCTAATTAATAAAGATAAGTTTATATTATCATAGCTAAACGTGTTCGCTGCCATAAAAAAAGGCTACTGAACCAGTGTCCATGATGAGAACATGACACTTCAGCAAACACTGCGCTGACCATCCACTGGAGTAGAAGTGGTTTCACGCGGTGTCCGTGTTGTGAGGTTGTTGCGCGGACACTCCCTGGTTGTAATGTCTTGACCGGCGAGCGCGCATGTTCCAGGGCACCAGCAGTTCCATCCGTTCCACTTCGGCCCGCGTCCGTTCCACTTCGGCAACCCGCTGGACCAGAGGGTGCCCGACCCTCTCGTAGGAGCGCTGCCGTTCAAGCTGACAGGTGAGTGCGATCGATACATATCGATGTTGTTCTTCTGGGCACAGTTCCAACAGTGTCGGGGTCCTCGATGGTCGTGACTGCTGATGCATGAGACCTGTCTCGAGACTTCGCGATCGATACATATCGATGTTGTTCTTCTGGGCACAGTTCCAACAGTGTCGGGGTCCACGGTGGTCGTGACTGCTGATGCATGAGACCTGTCTCGAGACTTCGCGATCGATACATATCGATGTTGTTCTTCTGCGCACAGTTACAACAGTGTCGGGGTCCACGGTGGTCGTGACTGCTGATGCATGAGACCTGTCTCGAGACTTCGCGATCGATACATATCGATGTTGTTTTTCTGGGCACAGTTCCAACAGTGTCGGGGTCCTCGGTGGCCGTGGCCACTGACGCATGCGGCATGTCTCGAGGCCTCGCGATCGATACATATCGATGTTGTTCTTCTGCGCACAGTTCCAACAGTGTCGGTGTCCTCGTGGTCCTCAGTGCTGACTCCCCGTCATGACACAAATTTATGAGCATCAAGTTGTTTTCAAAGTGCTTCGGAGTTCACTTTTATCTTTTTGGTGCAACCGCATTAAGCATTTTTACATAATCTGTCAAAGCAATACCATACAACATAAAATCAAACACAAGAATGGCATACAAACAATTGTCTAAACTTATGTGTTTCAGCCCATTGCATTATCAGACATTGCAATCTACATAATGGACACAGTTTTCCTGCCTTAATGTACTTACACCTGTGTAAGGCACACTTTCTAATGGACTGAAGTGGCTCGGCCAATCAGAAAACCATTTTCTTCTTATTGGTTGGGGGGTACGACCAATCAGAGACACACGTTTTGTGACTGGTTGATTGGCAGTGAGAACCTGCTGCGAAAAAATTGAGGAAGGGTAAAAAATTTGGGGATTTTTTAATTAATGCTAAGCTAACTAAGAATAAACTAATAAGTTAGGATCATAAATTTGATATATATACTCTTTACTTCAAATAAAGATGTGATTGTATCAAATATTCTTTAATAATGGTATGTATTTGTTATAAAGTGAAATTATTCAATTTATCTAAGAAAATGAAAGTGTTAGTGTAAACGATAGCATAAACATAGATACAATGAAATAGGTGCGTGTTTAACAAAATTTTTTGTTTACCTCATAAAATCAAAAGGAGGCAAGTGTGATTTCATCAAGGTAAGATACACACCGAAGTTTTATTATTAGATACTTAAACTATAGTAAAAAATAAAAAAGGCCTTCGCATATTCACTTTAAAATATATCATTATTAAACAGTTTGTAATCCTCCTGAAAAAAATTGTTGTGTCTATTTAATTAGAAAAAAATGCTTGGAATTAAACACATATATATTTTTAGTATTGTTTGATTTGAGCAATATTCTGAAATTGCACGAGCAAAACCGCGAGTTTTAAGCCAATTGGATAATAGGTCTTCCAAGTTGCAACATAAATTTTTTTACTGCGCATATAGTGTGTGCGATACATTTGTTATAATTTAATGATCAGAGCAGAAATCGAAGTAAATAATTTATTTAGCAACCTCAGCTTAGAAAATATGTTTAAGTGGTTTGTCTAGAAAGAGCACGATCGATTTTTTATTAACACCTATACATAGGTCATAATATTTTTTCTTTTATTTTAGAAAATAGTTTTTCGTTAAATCATAACCGATAATTTAACTGAATGGATGCAAAAAATATTTATTGGCTGCAACAAATATATTATTCTGTGTAAGCTCACTGACGTTTAGTATAAAAAACGTTTTATGAATACCACAAACCTGAGAACAACTAGCTTTTCACGAAGCAAAATAAACGTTTGGAATCGGGGCTTCATATCTGCAGGTAATCACGAATAATGGGGTTAACTGTAAGTTCAACATCATATTTTGGTCTACAGTAAAACTTGTTTATCCTTACACTATGAATGATCATATTTTCAGCTAGTGGAAATATCATCATGCCCACTAAATTTTGGGGCATATCGCTAATGACAATGTTTCTTTTAAGTTTTATAAGTCATGAATAGTTATGTACCGGATATGGCAATGTTATTTAACTATAATGCCATCATTGGTAAAATTTTTATAATCTCGGGAAATATATTTCTTTGCGCTCTCTCTCTCTCTCTCTCTCTCTCTCTATCTCTCTCTCTCTCTATCTCTCTCTCTAGCTATACTTTTAAGAAATACAAATTTGGAAAATGACAATTTAAATTTTGAATTAAAAGTTGAAATCTGGTTAAAATAAAAATAAATATCCAATTTCGGTTTCTGTTGAAGAGATATACATTTAAAAATCATTTGTTTTTGTTTTCGTGGAGAGTGAGACAACAATAAACGAGAACACGCAAGAAAACAAATCGCCAACAATAATTAAGACCGTTCGTTACATGCCAAACAATTCTGTGATAGAGTCGACAAGGAATGAGAAATCTAAACGATTGCACTATTAATGTGTTTCTGGGATAATTGAGGTTCATTCAGAATTTTTAATTTTTTAGTAAGACTATAGGTACTGGTATTTTATAATCTGAAAGGAAGAGGCATTGAAACTGCAATATTTTTATTCTGTGTGCCCTATTCTCAGTAGCCGATTGAGAAATAAACTACGTAACAATGCACATTATACAGAGAGAATTGATATTCTCTTTTAAAAAAAACATTCAAGTATGTATATTAAAAATTAGAAAAGAACTTATAAAAAATTTATAAGACAATACTTGATATCATGTTTCTAAAGTACAAACTATTGTTCTCTTTATTTAACAGTAGTTCGTAGCTTTCAAAACAATCGCTGCATTAAGATTTTAAGAAACAGAGCTATGTATTAACATTTTATTTTTTCATATTTTAAAAGATCATTACTATCAAAAAATACCAGACTTAATGATGCAGTGTTCAGAGCACATTTAATTTATCCCTGGTGTCGTAAAGTATGAATATCGCATTAGACGAGATCGCATTAAGTTTTAATTGCACTTATTTGCCATACACACCAATAAACAGTAACATAATATGATGTAAACCAAAAACGAATCATTTTAAAATCTTTGTTATATGTTTTTAGAAGTCATACATCCAGTCATTCAAGCATTAAATAGAAACAAAAATTTGTAAGTTCGAAAATTCACAATATCAATGGAAACAAAAAGCAAAATAATTGGTACAGGCGGAGGTTTGCAAACACATACAAGCATTTCACGTGAAGCCACCATGCCTGTGTGAGCGATCTTCAAAGGACTTACAGCTTGCAAGCTCGGACCTGCTGTAGCGAACCGAGCAACTACCTGGGGAACCTATCCTCCACTTACGACTCGGGGCATTTTCCATGCCAGACGGCTTAACTCAACGGCACGAGCAAAAATGTTGTGAGGGGGGGGGGGATCCTGATTTTTCCACCGCAGACCAGCAATTTGTAAGAGGATTGTCCCGGAGAATTAGGGAGGCGGAGATCGCTGTAACAAGTAGCAACTGCTTTCTGCTCTTCTCCCTATCTCTCTCTCTCCCCCCTTGCCGTGCCTGGCTACTCGTCGTTCCACTGCGCACCCCTCTCGGAGAGACTGTTGTCGTGGCTACCGACTCTCAGCTCCGAGCGTCCTGCTCCGACGGGGCATAACGAGGCGGGCGATATGGTCGTCGGGTACAAGCGCGGTTTGTCAACGTGGAGCCCAGCGCGCCAGTTCCTTCATGACATGCACGCGACTGTCAGGGAGCATACTCACAAACGCCTATTGGACTGCAACAAGGTACACCTCCACCTGCGGTTTCTTCCTTGTGATTGGCGGCCGTCTGCGAGAGAAGGCGCGTTGCCTTATTTGTCCAAGCCACTCGGGACGAGTTTGCTTCCTCACTGGATTACTGTGATTGGTGTTGTAACACTCGACATGCATGTGAAAGAAACTGACCCAAACATGAAACACAGACAATGTTGCAGTGTTTTAACTTTCATCTAGTTTCGGATTCTTTTTGCGAAATCTCCATGAACCTACTCATAAATAAGGACCGAAAAAATTCGCGGATTCAATGACCTCTAGGATAGCCTCCATTATCCTCTGCATTTCTCAAGTAAACACGCGTGGGGTTTGGTACTAAATTGTGAGGCGTCTCCACTGGGTAGCTTGTGATTCGAAGCTTCTTTGGTCGATAGTCTCCCATTGGCCCAGAGAGCTCCAGTTAAACTGCGAGCCAATAGCAGAACCAGCAGAATTGTACACACGTTTGAATTTCAGCCTATCACGAAATGAATCCGCGAATTTTTCCGGTCTCTACTCATAAACTATCGTGGCTTCCATGGTCTGTGCCAGGTCTAAGTGGCGGTGTTAAATGAAGTCTCGCTCTGCATTGCAGTATGCATCTTCAGGATCTATAAAATTACTATTTTTTCTACAACCCTATGTATAACACCTTTATCAACTTCCTACCCTAAGTTGAATTTTTCAACCTAAAGGTGTCTTCTGCAATTCAGAGCGAAACGTCAGTTAACACTTCCACTGCGGCGCGCCTCAATTCAAAAGCCAAGACAGCTTAACAGACTTCTGTACTTGAGATCGTTTTGTATTTACGACATATTCATAGCCCATTTCAATAACAGCCTTTACGGTTTCTGCTTGTAATTCCTACAAGGTATGTTTATTCATCTTGCTGTTTGGGCCCAATTATATGTTCTGACATTTAGTAACAAGTTTATGAGATTTATGTCTAAAATGTTTTTTTTTTTCCCTCTCAATCTGCATTTTTGAAGCTTCCAAACAATTTTTTTTTGTCAGAAGGGAACAACGGTTAGGCATTTTGCGCTAAATGTTCATCTAGAGTTACGAAGCCCTTTCTTGGTTCTACTATACTAAATAATTAAATTCAATAAATTTATTGTTTTTTTTTATCTAATATCTTGATCAAGTTCTTTTGTATCTCTGTATCAGTGTTTCCAAACCACGAAGCCTCTGCAGGTGAGCTGCGGAACCGTGGTTAGTAAATCATAGGTTATACCTATAAAAACTAGTACCTATATTTCATACAGATTTGTAATATAACCATTATTAAATACCACGTTGTATGACTTTTCTTGTGTGTAACATCTTAATTATCGGTATGCGGCAATAAGTTGGAGTAATTTCGTGAATGGAACTGAAGTCATATGGAAAGAAAATGTGTAATCTCGATGCTGCCATCTGTGGCAGATGGCGATAAACACAGTTTTCAAATACAACGGGAAACTTTAAAGTAATAACATTTTAATGTGTTTAAAAAAAATTGTATTTTAATAAAATTCCTTGTTGAGAATTAGGTCATATGCTTGGGTTTAGTATTTTTTTCAAGATCTTTTTGCTTTTATCGGAAATTTTTAGTTATATAGTTTTAAATTTCTGTCTGCAAATGGAATTATGTCGATAGTCCACGTAGCTGCTTCGGCAGCGAATTCTAGCCCGGGTGTGGAAACAACTTGTGATTCCCGTCCAGAAATTTTGTTGAAAATACAATTTGTGTATATTTATCTCGCTCGGAATTGTTTTTAAGAATTCTACGTAAAACTTCGTGTTCGGGTTTTGTACTGAAACACAAGAACACATTAAATTGCTCGTTACCGAGGTTACGTGTTGCACATCTCTGGCGAGTACTGAAATAAGACTAGCTAAAAAAAAAATTCAATTATAAAGGCTATTAAATCATTAAATCAAAAAGAAAAATTATAAAAAAATGGTTGTCTGTAAAGTCGGTTTACGGACGATAGTTTAACGTGACAACGTCATAACAAAACATTGATGAAATGATTGCATACTTTTATGAATAAAATTGAATCATTTTTATTGAATTATCACTATTTCGTATGGATACAAAGAAGGAGTGAAATGAAATCTACATTGTAATTGATAAATTTACTTTTATTTGCGCTCATTAATTCAAATATGTTTATTACTTAAACAAAGAGATTATTTTAACTATAACTTTTATACATGTTTGCTATTTAAATTCTTCTAATCTGTGTTATTCTGTTAAGGATATGACGATGATAGAAAAAGTAGGAAACGAATGGGAGTGTTTCAAGTTTAATGTGCCTCGAAAAAGTCAAATCGATGGTTGTTCGAATCGAGTGGAAGAGAGAATGATGCGGCGCAAGCGTACAATGAGCGTAACGGGACACAGCGTAACGGGACAATGTGCTTAACGGGACCTTTTTTCGTGCGTGCAGCCGGCGTTCATCGATTTATTAGACGTTATCACGTTAAAATGAATTTAAAAATTGGCTATAAAAATTGTTAAATGATCCACCGAATGAGATCAGAAAATGGTTGATAAATGCTTGTCTATAGCATTGGAAATCTGCAAATGGTACTTCTATTCCTCCAGAGTTAGTGTCGAGCACTTGTGCAAGCGACACTGCTTCAAACGAAATAAAACCTGGTACTCGAAATAAATATATTAACCATTCTTATAACGATACAAAAAAAATTATAAAATTTATTTTAATACTTTTTAAGTTTAAAGACTATTAAATAATTATTTTTTACTCTTTCCTTCCCAGTCCTTCGAATGCTTGATCTTCGTGCATCAGTTTCTCAGGACATGCAATTGTTTCCGGGAGTCGTGAATATCATAGTTTAATTATTGTCCCTCAAATTTTGTCACTGGAAATTTTTTTAACAATAATAAATAATTCGGATTTCCCATCAAACAAATGATTTAGAAAATTCATAAGTCATGTTTTATTTACAAATTTGTAGTAAGAACATATATTTACAGCTATCCTAGGTTCACAGAAAAAAGTTCTGTATAGTATAAAATAATATTTGGGAAACCAGTTGCCAAGAAATAGTTTGTTATACTGCAAGAAATATATTGTAACTATTTACAACAAATGGCTATGGTTAATTTTGCATATATGAAGTACGTTTTTCGAGATAATATTGAGAATTTTTTTTACGAAAATTGAATTATCTTTGTATATTTAATTGATGTTTCATTCAAGCACAATTTTTTAAACCATGGAAAAATAATCTATTATTTAACTATTGGACATTATTTTGTTTTATCGTGTTTATTATGCACACAATTAATACTGGAAATCTATCAGAGAACAGTTAACAAATAACTTTAACTATTGGAGGTACTGGGACAACACAAGCCATAAATTCCGGGTAAGAATCCAAAACCAGTACTACTGCGAACACTATTTTGTAGTGATACATTTGTTTTCAATAAAATGTAAAAATTTTAATATATCTGTATGTTAACATAAATATTTATGTTCAAATTAAAAAAAATTCCGTGTGCCCATAGTGTGGCTGCAAACGGTTTTATTGTTTATTACTGACCTATACTTAAAAACTACTATGGGAAGTGATAAATTTGAAGGCATATTTTCATACTAAATCACGCAGATTTTTTGTTTGTTTGACATTCATATAATTTAAGGAAGAATGCGTTAAGGTTTCCGAGAGAACATTTTTTTCGTTCAGAAGTTATTTTGCTTTCTATTTACTGCTATTTTTAATTAATTTTCGATAAATAATTACCTTCCGTTAAAATATTGATTTTAATTACCGTAGTTTTATAAAAATCACTCTACAAAATCTCACTTTATTGGCTAATTTTGGCGTCGTGATGGAGCAAAAATACGAATAACTAAATATCCATATTTCCTTAAAAAAAAAAAAAAAAAAAAAAAAGAATTCTTGGCTTAAAGCATTTTAGCTGAAATAAAAATTTCTAATCTAGCTTCAGTTATGGTTTTAGAGTGATACTGAAGTCACCGTTGGGTATACCTGGGTGTACACACGGGTAAACGCCGAATTAGATTTATTGTATTGGATGTTCGGGCTCTACCCAACAAATTTGTATACAGGTAGGTAAACCTAGGTTGACTTCTACTAGCACTCCGCGCGACGCACACTAGCAGACAGCTGTAACCAGCCTATGTAGTCGCGGGCCCGCAAGAGCGGGAGAAAGACAGGCGCCGCGACGATCAGCTGATCCCTCCTGAGCTCAGGCCAGGTAATCGAACTGCGGCGGTCAGAAGGGTTGTGTACCCTCGCCTCGCACCACCCAACACCCTTCACTCGCGGGGAAGCCAGTGTCCGTCCTCTTTGACAGGTTTCCCCTGCGCACAGTTTACCCTGCCCGCCTGCCACCCCTGCGTGCTTCTTGCCTTACAGCGCCCGGGGCCACGCAAGTACAGGCTGTCCGTGAAACAACACCCCACTTTCAATGGTAAACTATAGGGGCATGCAGACTTCACGAAAAGATTTCAAACCTAGATAAAAGTTAAAACACTGTACCATCGTCTGTGTTTCGTAATTTGGCGAGTTTCTCCCAGGTACATATCGATTGTAACAACACCAATCACAGTGATTCAGTGCGGAAGTAAACAAGTCCTGAGTGGCTTGGTCAAAAAATAAGGCAACGACTTCTCTCGCAGACGGCCGCCAATCACAAGGAAGAAACCACAAGTGCGGGCATACTTTGTTTGCAGTCTTATAAGTGTTCAGATCGTTTCGCGAAAAATGCCTGCCCCTAGTAAACTAAAACAGTTTAATTTTGACTGTTTGCAAAAAAAAATAAAGGTTAACTAACCTATTATTTTTACAAATGTTCAATATGTGCGCCTTTAGTTATACGGCACACATCACACCTAAAGTCCCATTATTCCCGCACTTTGGTTATCACCTCCGGAGTAATTAAATCAATGGCCTCTTTCGTGATTCACAGATATTCGTTAAGGAAAACGTGCGTTAGTTTTCTCTATGTGCTCCTGATTATTCATGCCAATATTTTGTTAATTTTCTCCGCGTGCTCTTGATTATTTCTTTAAATATTTCGTTGCTTTTACCCGTGTGCTTTTTATTATGCCTGTTTGTTGGTTTTCTCCGTGTGCTCCCGATTATTCCTGTCAATATTTAGTTGGCTCATCCAAGATATTCTGGCCATTCCTAGCGAGACTTCAGTTAGTTTTAAACGTGTGGTACTGGTTATTCCTGGCAAGACTTCTGCTCTTATTTTCCGAGTGCTTTTGGTTATTCCTGAGAAAAATTCCCTGCGTGTATAATTTTCGTCCTTAGATTAATAAGTGAATTTCTCTTCTCAGAGCGTACAATATCTTTATAAGCTGGCTTTCAGTGAGGAAATAAAATATTTATTACTCTGGCGATTACTATGTCTTAAGACTGTTGAGAAACGCTATAGAGCAAGACGTACATCCTTCTCCTTGATATCTAGTGAGTCCTCCTCTTGCGATCGTGAGTGAGCATTCCGCATCCCACATAGAAGAGCCACTGCCTGTACAACACAGCATGTAGCGTCAATTGTTGCAAGAATCAGGACTACTTGCAGCAAGTTATTTGTGTGAGATGAATTAACTCTCGCTGCTGTATCGAGCTATTGTAGCTAGTTGCCGTCTTGTAGACGGGTAACCTCGTAGCCTTATAGCCTTGTAGCCTCGTAGCCTCGTAGTCTCGTATCCTGTTAACATGTAGCCTCGTAGTCTCGTGTCCTGTTTAGATTTAGTCTCGTAGTATCTTAGCTATTTGGAGACTCGTAGACTCGTAGTCTCATAGTCCTGTTGCCTCGTAGTCTTGTAGTCCTGTAGCCTCGCAGTCTGTAGCTTCGTAGCCTCCTAGTCTCGTAGCTAGTTGGAGCCACATAGACTCGTAGTCTCGTAGCCTGTTGCCTCGTAGTCTTGTAGCTTATTAGCCAAGTCGCTTTGTAGCCAAATGTTGCTAGAGCAGCTAGGCCTAAGACAACTGTAGCCGATGACTTTTGGAGTCAATGACTTTTGGAGTCAATGACTTTTGGAGCCAAAGACTGTTGGAGCCAATGACAGTTGGGGTCAATGACTTTTGGGGCTAAAGGTTGTTGAAGACTTTGTAGCCTACTGTAAATGGGCGAGCGCATCCTACTTAGATTAAAGTGCGATAAAATGTACATCATTTTCGTTAAATGTTCGTAGTCAAGTCTGTAGTATAGTATCCTATTTTTGACATTCTATCCCTCTGATAATATCGTATTTCTCTGACAAGAAACTATCCCTAAGACAATGTGTATCCCTCTGACGAGAGCATATCACTCTGATTAAAACGTATCCCTCTGATGGGTTCGGTTCCCTATGACGGGAGCGTATCTCTGTGTGCGAGAACGTGATCCTCTCATGATTTCTTAATCTCTCCGATAAGAGTGTATCCCACTGATAAGAGCGTATCCTTGCGATTATATCGTAGCCCTGTTATGAGAACGTATCCTTCTGATGACTTAGTATCTCTGTGGCCAGAGCGTATTCCGGTTTCGAGAACATATCTCCGCTGAATGTTCGTGCATGTACGTCCTGTTCTTAAATGTGCTTCCTTTTTGTCAAATTTTCGTCCAAATGTGCGTCCTTCGTCCTTTTAGTTAAATGTGGTTTCTTTTTTGATATTCTTATATTTTATGTGCTTCCTTTTTTAGTGTGTTTATTTTTTGTGTGTGCTTACTTTTTTTTTAACGTGCTTCCAAATGTGCTTCCTTTTGACGAATGAGTATCGACAAGTCTGTACTCATAACATAATTATCCTCGTGGTTCGGAGACGCTAAGTCTTTACTCCTGACATTGAACATGTTCACCGAGTATCGACGAAAAATACCTCCTGGCTACTGACTGGATGTTTCTGACCACCTACTATATATTCCTGCACCTAACACCTGGATGTGGTCTCGCCACCTAATAGACATGCGTTCCTGGCTACTGCATAGACGTGTCTGGCCACCGACTGTGTGTGTTAGGTTGACCAACCGACTGACATGCATAGCTATGAAGACGTGGCTGGTCACCGAACTGGGCATACCTTGCCAGCAACTGATCGTGTTAGCCTGACCAATCAACTGATGTGTCTTTCCAACCAATCTGACGTTCCTAGACAACCAACTGGATGTGCCTGGCCACTGATTGGACGTGCCTGTTCAATCGACTGTCATGGAGATCTGTCCTGAAAACACATGTCAAGGCATGCAAAGGAATTGCTTCGTAATCTAAGAAGATTGCAGAATATCGGAAAACTGTAGTTATTGGCTTGTTTTCTGTTCTTGTAGAAATTACAATTTTTTGTTTGTTTTATTTCTTCATCCTGTCACTTCAATGTTAAACCAGAATATGCAGTATGCAGTATGAATAAATATTGTAAACTTGATATCAAATAAGCCGAGGGAACTGAGTCGGAACTTCGAAGCAACTAATGAGTAGTGAAAAATTGTTGCTTAAGGACTCTGTGATGTTTAATATACATGTACGCCGTTAAAGAAATAAATAACAGCAAAGTTAAGGTCCGTCATTTAAATAAAGGCAAGACAGACGTTAAGTTGCAGGCATATAAAATGTTTAACTATGCTCTGCACGACCAGATCGATAAAGTGAAAGTGAAGATCGCTATCCTCGATTTCATGTGATTGGATCATTTTAATCTTGTGATGTTTTCGTTCGTTCCATGTCGTTTGGGGTACGTTAAAACTGCCCGTGGTACAACGATAATACTGCGGGTCTCTATTTACCCCTTTTTACACCGTGGCAGCGATTTGTTGACGGTGCGTTTAAGTGTTGCGGAAGAACTTTTTTTTTTTAATTTTAAGTTTGGAAGTGACAAGCGACGCGGTAGGTACTTACCCTGTGAAGTGACACGTAATTTTGAAGGCGTCGGACCGAAAACTCCCTCTTGCTGAACTTGTCGTATCACCTCGTCCCCCCCCCCCCTCCCCATGACAGCGACACCCGCGTCTCGCGGAAGACCGGGGACCCTGGGGCGCCTCCTGGCGACGTCTTGACGAAGCTGGTTAATAACGAGGAGGTCACCGGCTGCTTGCGACGCGTGGTCTCGGCGGTGGCTGACCTCTGACCCCGGCCTGAGGCACGACCTCTGCACCACAGGGACTTCGCGAACAACACAGCTGCTGGTTACATTGTCTCACTCGTTTTCAGTCGAATATTAGCCGCACAAATATTTACATCTAAAAAATATTAAAAATATATGATTATTTATCATAGCTTTATTTATAAGTTATTTATTACCGTGATAAACCAAAAGAACTTTGTAAAAAAACAAATCGAAATTTTTCTAAATCTTTTAACTGAAATGACTTTTACTTTTTTTGGCCATATTTTTTGTGATTTTTTATTTCAGTAAAAGCCGTTTTCAAACAGTAGTAAACTTTCAAGCATTTACGCAATTTAGAGACACATAAGGTGCTTAAGTTTTGATCTTAACTTTTCTACATTAAAAATAAATTTTTCCACGATCTTGCGGTGCGTTTCTGTAAAAAATGTCCGCATGTTAATGGACGTTTGTTAGTAAGTTTATTTCAGTTTAAGGAAACAAGAAAGATGATTTCAGTTTATTCTACACTACTGAGAATTTTGATTGCAATAAACTGGAAAACGCTGCTTGATGGGTGATTTCACTAAAAATTTTTTGGTAGCCGTTAAAATTCTGTTAAAAATTTATATCTTTAAAACATAGTTGTACTGAGGTAAGTTGTTTGTGTCGTTTTAATAATGTTAAATAGTTTTTGAATTACTTTACAATTTATTCTTAGGTACCTTAACACTTGCAGGTTAGTAGCGCTTGAGTACGTGTTGGGTAAACGTCTTCAAAAAAACTTATGAACACACTGCAAATGTGTCTTTATTCGTTAAACATATACAAAAGTTTTTATCTTCAAAAATTTTAATTATATAGTTATACATAACTATAGAATTTTCATTTTTATCATCGTACAAATTTTGTAGCTATGTACAAGTCACGAAAATTGTATATAACACAGAAATAAAATTAACTGTAATGTTTTCATACTTAGGGCTGGAGTAACAATGATCCCTTAAATTCGTTGGTAAACTTTTGGGCTAATTATTGGTTAACAATAGACAGAAATGTGAAAATACCCGTCAGTGATATGTCCAATTGTATAGTGAAATATCAGTATGGCCCAAACTAACTTTCTCCATAAGTCGGAGACGTTTGACGCCATACTGATATGCATTCATATAATTATTAATAGAATTAATAAACATTTGAATTTACAATGATGTGCTGATTATTATGATAAAAAAAACTAGAAACAAGAAAATACCAGTTGAGATACACGCAATTTTCGTTGGGACAAGTATTTTACATTCACGTAGAAAATAAATTCTTTATTCTTAATCATAAAAATTAATTTAAATTACACAGTGCTTTTTGCTCACAGTAAAAAAGTTTTAATTCTTTACGTAATAACAATGTTCATTGACATGTCACATGTTTACAAAGATAAAACTCCAACAAAAGAGGTTTAACGTTTCGTTTATCACTGAACTGAAACGACGCCTGAATAGCCACCGTGTAATCTTTACAGATGCGTGCTTGTAGCTTGTTCCGCAGTTAAGCTTGCGATTTATCTAGTGGTTTCTCTAAGTCGCTGCCGAACGCTCGAGACACTAAGCTCCAAGAAGGGTGTAAGTAGAGTCGAGGTGTAAGACTTCGCAAGTCCAAGAATCTGACGGAAGAAATATGGCGGCGTCGTGGAAGCATGTCCCGGTCTTACGGAGGAGCTGTTGAAGCTAAGGGCGACACTGTGTTGTGCATCACACGCATCTTCGCCCCTACGAGCAGCGCCACCGAACTGGCGTGCGGTCTTCGCAGAGAACTTTTAAGCGGTGACCCGGTAATTCCATTTATAAAATAACTTTTGTAAAAAAAATGCCAAATTTTAAATTTATAATTAATTAAAATTTTTTTAACAATATTAAATCAGTTTAGACATTATAATTTGTCTGTCTGTGCTATAAAATTAGTTCAAGTTTAATCTTTTTTTGGGATGAACCTCATCCATGTTGGAATTTGGGGCGCAATCAGATTTAATCTGTATAATTAAGGAGCCACTGGTTATATAAAAACTCCTATGTAGCTATAATTTGACTCCGTTCTTGAATCACTCGTGCGAAGAGCTGTGAGATTTCAATGAACTTAAATAATGTATCAACTCAGTACTGGTGCGTCCATTGAGGTCCCAGGTTCGAACCTTGATCGGGTTTGGGGATATTACACTTGTCGAAAAATTTCCTTCGTGGCTTCAGTACTGGTTGTTGCGTTGTCGTGTTCGCCTTCATGCTGCGGAAGGCAGTGGCGAGACATTGCAGAATCATATTTCCTTGTACGTCCAGTCACGCTATGGGAACCTACCCCACAACCTTCACTGGGGATGACAACCAGCGTTCGGGAAGCTCAACCCTCCATCATCAGCATCAGTGTGCTAGCTGCGCTGTTGGGAATTACAGTAGATTTTCTCACTTTTCAACCAAGATTGCACTTCTAATGAACGAACAGTTATTTTGTTATTCCCGGCAATTGAATCCTCGCAAAGAATAAGCTGGATTCCGAATTACGAGTTTTATGTCTCGTGGTAAACAGGGCAAACACACGCTTTCAAGAAACAGGAGATTTATTTTCTGTAAACTTAAAACAATTTGTTTTCCGTGAAGTCGGTTTACGGACGATAGTTTAATGTTACAACGTCATAACAAAACATTGATGAAATGATTGTATACTTTTATGAATAAAATTGAATCATTTTTATTGAATTATCACTATTTTGTATTGATACAAATAAGGCGTGAAATGAAATCTACAATTTAATTGATAAATTTACTTTTATTTGCACTCATTAATTCAAATATGTTTATTACTTTAATGAAGAGATTATTTTAAGTATAACTTTTATACATGTTTGCTATTTGACTTATTCCAGTCTGTGTTATTCTGTTAAGGAAAGGACGATGATAGGAAATGTAGGAAACGAATGGGAGAGTTTCCAGTTTAATTTGCCTCGAAAAAGTCAAATCGATGTTTGTTCCAATCGAGTGGAAGAGAGATAGATGGGCGCAAGCGTACAATGAGCGTAACGGGACACAGCGTAACGGGACAATGCGCGTAACGGGACACTTTTTTGTGCGTGCAGCCGGCGTTCATCGATTTATTAGACGTCACGTCAAAATGTTGCGATTATGAAACAAGATTAATCTTATGGATTCATGTTCAAAGAAAGTGAATACGTTGCCGGTACATTTACGAACATATCCCTGGATAATATGAGGCCAGGATTATTCGTACATTTAATGTTAACATGTCCAACATGAGGCTGTTTGTATCCAACTCTATAATCAAGTAAGCTGGCCAATGTAGGTGGGTCAGTACATGGATTTACTGCGCTCTCTGTCTCGCAACTACAATTGCTGGCACCACATTGTTATAATGTGCAGAAAAGGTACAGTAATTTCCGCGCAGAGTGTACCTCGAACAGACGAAGGGTTCTTTGCACTTCCAGGGAACTGGATCTTCAAGGAAACTACGGTAAATTTACGATTGTGATGATCTGTGTTCATAAATTATTATTTTTTTGTTAAAACACATCAGATAATCTTTTATATGTTCATTTTACAAGCACGCTAACTCGACACCGTTAAATATTTCTTATAAATCGAGATTCTAGTGAAGTATTACTAAAATATCATAGATTTTGAATTGTTGTATCTATTTCAAGTAAACCAGGCATTGTATATTCCAGTTGCACATACGTAAATGTAGGGTAAGGGTTTACGCATGCACCATTATAAACAGTGCTTGTGTATATTATAAACATGTCACTACGAGTAATAGGAAAGTTTCTTTAACATTCGATTTCATGTGACTCATCTACTTTGGGAGCAGATATTGGACTCAGCACGCGTTGAACAATTTGAATCGACAAAAAAGAATTGTGTAAAAAAAATAGTGAACTATTTAAGCCACGTTTCATAATTTTGAAAACTTTACGATATTACTACTCTGAGACCAAAATTACGAAAATAATTCGAAAAAAAATTACAGTATCGAGGCATATGGCGAATTTATTACCATCGAAATTGCAAGAAACGACGATTAAGAGAAAGACCAGCTTGTAAGGATTCCAAAAAGGCACCACTCATCTGGGCCAAACGGGACAGACTCTGCAGGAATGGGATGGAAGCTAATATGGCAGATATCACTCGGCTTGGTTTTTAACGTCCCATTAACCTGACGTTAAAAACGTGCAACCGTGATCCAACGCGGCCTACCCTATTTGTTTTTAGGTATATGGCATTTTGTAGGAGTAATTTTGGGAATGGATCAATAAGTAGCATGGAATGAAAATTTGCAACAACGGTGCTATCATCTGTGTGGATGGTGCGAACTAATGTTTTAAAATACAAAGGGAAACTTTAAAGTATTACCGATTTAATAAATTTTAACAGGAAGGGCAGTTTTTAAATAAAATTCCATGTTGAAAATCAAGTTAAAAGCCGGAGTTTAGTAATTTTTTTCCGCTCTATCGTGAACGTTTCATCACATAGCTTTAAAAATTCTATCTGTGAATCAAATGTTTTATCAGTCGACGTAGCTTCTCCGGCAGTGAATTCTAGCGATAGGTGAGGAAACTAGGTACGATTCGCGTCAAGAAATGTAGCTAAAAAAATTGGTTTATATTGATCATGCTTGGCGTTATTTTAACGAATTATACGTTAAATTTCGTATCCTAGTGTCATGTTATAAGTATATTTTCAACACGAGAACACATTAATTTGCTCGTTACCTAGGTGAGATGTAACACATCTCTGGCAAATACGGAAAAACTAGCTCACTTTTGTTTTAATATAGGCAAGTTGATAATTTTGACCTGTGTAGTCGACAGCGTGTAGAGTCTACTGGAGGCCCTGGCAGGAATTCAGATAGTGACACTGAAGGGGTCGCAGTATTCCTTTGTTTCTCCGGAGGGAGAGCTAGGGATGACGTTTAGAGGGGGGGGGGAATTGAAAAGTGAGGGGAGAGAGCGCTGGGATATGTTCTAGTGTGTCAGATGGAGGGTGTCGCAGAATCAATATCGTGATAGAGAGGGGTGTCGACAAAGGCTGTTGGGAATAAAATAACTCTGGTGACTTTAGGGGTGGGGGGGGGGGGGTGGAATGTCGGGATTATGAACGATGTGTATATATCTCGAAATAAGAAATAAAATACAACTGTGCTTTACGTTCACCATGACTCAACAATTTTAAAAAAAATTCTTATAGCCTTTGATGCTGAACCTCTTTTTAATTGTGTTTTTGAAGTCAAACACGAAGTCTTTGTTTACTACGCGGTTATGCCATGGCTTACTAATTAAATATTTAATACTAAAATTACTTACTGCGCATAAACTCTTAACCATAAAAAAATATATAATTTTTTAATCATCGAACAATTAATTTTTAGAGCGAAACAGTAGATTCTCAATCATTTTCAATACATTTTAAGTGAAAATAATATAATTTACCTCCACTCATTACATAAATAACAATTTCTAAACAAGTGACCTAACTGTTCTTCGCGGATCAGTGAATTTTTGATTAATATTTCCACAATAAAGCTGTAGACGATTATAAGTAACGAAAAAAATTATAAAGCAATTGTACAAATGGCGATATATGTTTTTTAAGTGTTTGGAAAATGTTGTATGCAGAATTTTTACATTTTATCGAGTTATTTAAATATCAGTTGTATTTAGTTGTATTTCGTGGATGATATAAATTTCAAACGTACTGTAAATATTTAGTTTTTTACGTTATTGTGTCATAAAAAGTGAATATTTATTAGCTTTCATACTTAAAAAAAATTATTTTTTATCGTTACCCTAACTCGTTCATTATTTTTTTTATGACGCATCCATGATTAACCCTGCAACGTTTGAAATTCTCTTAGTGAAGTGTTTATTACGTGTTATAATCCTCTATGTATTTTGGTCTTGACAGTGTTCATTTAGCTTAGAAAGTAAGTGCGCGATAAAACTTAATAAAATACCGATAGCTGAAATTCTTCTTATGTCGTACTAAAATAATTTGAGACTTATTTATGTTAATTTTTCCTACAGACAAAAGCTACACCATCACAAATGTTTAAGTCACATTGTAAATTCTTCAATAAGAATCATAGTGAATAAAATATAGTAATAAATAAACTAGGATATAAACTTTTTTTTAAATAAATGTACCTCATTTTTCTGAGGTTTTACTTTAAGAACAAGTATTCCTCACGATAAAATGTCGGATAATTAGCTCCACGAAAATTTGTACTATTAAATACTGGAACGTTCAGAGTAGGTAGACTTAATTCAAAATACCACATACAACTCACACGCATGTACTCACATAACTGAAATATTTTTCAAGCATTCGACTGACGAAACAGTTAACTTGTTATTCTTGTGTCAAAACGAGCGTATAAATTGTATGGCTGTTTAGCAACAGTTAAAATTAACTACGCTCACAGTAAATGATTTTAAAATTTTAGATAAGGAAATGTCATACACAATATGTTGAGATAAAATGAAATAATTTGTCTCAAACAGCTGGTAAAGATTCAGTGTTATTTCAATAATGCCATTCTTATAAAAAAAACTTATTTTAAGCTGTAGCAACATTTATTGTTCTATTTGATATATTGTTCACATAGAAAAGATTAATGGCATAGCAGTAAAATCTTCATAATTTTTTACACAGTATTTTGGACTCAAAAATAATACAAACAACTATACGTTCCGAAACTCCAGACTGTTTACCGGGCCGAAAGGGTTAACTGACCAACGCTCAACTAGTTCGTCAACTGGTCACTAGATGGCAGCACGCGGCAGTTTCTCAGTTGCCTGTAGCTCCCATTCGCCCCGCGCGCAATTCGAGACTAATTGTTACTTTCCGTAAAAATTAAAATAGTGTATTATAGAAATAATTTGATTTATTAACAAGGCGCTTTTCTACGTCTACTGTTTTCAGAAATGTGTTACTTAAAACGCTTGGTTTTTTGTAAACCTCATTGAAGTTTTTAATTTAATAGTGGCTTAGTATCTAAAATATGTTTGAATAAACAAATTGTTTATTTTTATTGACAGTGAAATCTTTAATATACGTAAAAAAACATATTTTTGCTCTTCGTTTTAAAACAATATTTTTGGGCTATTTTTACTATTGTATAGATTACTTTAAAGCAAGGTGTATACCACAATGCTAGAAAAAACAATTGGATTTCTCAGAAAAAAAAAACGTTTTGTTACAGTTATTCATCGAAGAAATACGTTCAATTTAAATACAGCACTTCATTGGGCAAACTACGACATCTTTATTCACAATAAACTCGACATTTAATTAATGGTGTATCCTTGTTTGCGCAGTAGATAAATATTTTGCTAAGAAAAACACTTCTCTTTGATTCATAGCTTTAGGAAATTGGAAAATGTTTTCGAAGATTTTCTGTATATTCAAGTAAAACCGGAGGAGCGATGATGTTTGAGTTTATTGACGGAGTGTTCCTTTACTTTTCTTGGCTGTACATCTATCCAATTTAACACCCTTTTTATTTCTACTCAAGGTAAGTATAATAGCGATAAATATTTTGTGATTGCAATCAAAGCATTATAGGTTTTCTTGTGTTTTCACAATCATGTGCAAGCCTCGCATACGTACAAAAATAGGAGCTATACGTGATGTAAAATCGTTAAAGGTAGAAATATTTCATTTTTGCATAATATAATGGTTGAGTGTAAAGTTTATTGTGATATCACAAGTTACGACGTTGATCATGACACAGCGTCCTTACTCTTGGAGGACCTAATCAATGGACTAATTACAACAGTATTTCCACAAGGTAGGTTTAGTTGTGTTAGTAGTGATAGACTTCATTTTACATTCTTTTTTTCTACATCCAAGTAAGTTTAAACCTATTTTAATTCTCACGGTGTACCTAAATTAACTTTGCTTATGAAATGATGCCAAAAACCCATTATTTCTATATTTACAACCAATCATCAATGACTTTAGGTAACCAGTATTCCGCAAATAACATTCAGATCAATTGTTTTATTTATTTTCTTACGAAGCGAATGAGCGAGTATAGGCAACATAGTTAGTCATTCGTGAAACAATGTTGCCTGAATTCAGGCGCTTTAAACATTTAATACACGTTTATCCGAAGAGGGTAAATGTAGGTTACGTATTATTGTGTTACGTTTTGTTATGTTTTTTTATTTAGATAGGGGTGGGTTAAGGTTGGTTGGTTCAGTTGATATGGTTCGGGCTAGGTTATGTAGGGTTTGATTTTGTTAAGTTAGGTTTGAACTGAACTTAATTAAGCAACGCTGCAGAATACTAATCACCGCTGAAAATCAAACGGGATGAAATGTCGTGCTGAAATAAACTGTAGAAATCCACTAACATCCGTACAAAAGTTACTGTCAAAAAATGCTCGCAATTTTTTTTTCTTATAGTCCTTTCCCTTGAGGGCGAATAAAAAAAAATACCATATTCTGCCATGTGTCACACTTACAGCATAACAATGAAATGAAAAGTATTCCTCTCTCACGAAATCAAAGTCCTTTTTAACAAAGTTTACTTTTAAACATAAAGTGGTAATACATCAAGTGACTTGAAAACTCATGGAAGCTTTAAACATTTTCAGCTATGCTTTTAAGCCACCAACATGGCTGAAGTTAGTCAAGATTTAACGTATAGTTGTCTTAAGCTAAGTAATGCATAACATTTTATTTATATGGCCATCTATTTGAAATATTCTTTTACAAAACCTGTAGATAAGATAAAACTGTATACTTATCAATAATGACGGATGCTTTACCGATCAAGTTTGATTTAATAGGTTTATTCAATTTCCTCATGTATAAAATAATATACGAAAATATACAATTTTAGAAGGTGACTCATAATGTGACACAAAGGCACAATAAGTGTGGCAAAATAGTCTAATTATTTAGAATACTAGCTGCCCGAACCAGCTTCGCACGGCTATACTAATGGAAAATATTAAGCCACATCTCCCATTTACAGTAATGGTAAATTAAAAAAAATTCTGTGAAAATTTATTACAATGCTGTATAATGTACCGGAAAGAAAATGAATAGCACCGATGGTTTCCCGACTCGTGAACACATCGTACAACTGATGTACCCGTACTTAGCTACGGCAGTCTACAGGCAGATCACTCTTGCGCCGCTCATTATACATACCCCTCCTTGTGGGTACGCCACTGCCGCGTGATGCCCGTTGCCATGGAGACGCAGAAGGCATGAACAATGCAAAATCCTGTTCTCATGCAGACAAAGTACCCACTGTTGCCTGGTTTTAACCACCCATGGGATCTAATTTTCGGAAAATGTCAGTCATCCTGCCTAACATAAGGAACATTACTGTGAAGTTTTAAGTCTGTTATATATATATATATATATATATATATATATATATATATATATATATATATATATATATATATATTTAAAAAAAGGACAATTTTTGATATTTAAATTACCCGCAAAATTTCAACGGTGATGAGAACTGCACTAACAATGAAAAAGTCGTTTCCATAGAAACGAATGAAGCATCAACAAAGCAACAGCCGTTGCCATGGTGATTTCCTACCAAAAACTGGAAATTTTGATATATTATACCCCTGAAACTCCCCTTGGGATCGGATTTCCGCAGAATCCGTTCTTAGTGAGCGCCTACATCACAAAATGAGTAACTATGCTAAATTTCAAGTCAATCGGGTGTATAGTTTTAGAGATCTCGTGATTAGTGAGTTAGTGAGTGGTATTACGCATATATATATATATATATATACACACACACACACACACACACAAGTCCTTGTCAGAATTATTGTAACGGGAGAGTAAAATTATTGATGGTCCGAAAAATGTAAATTAATTAAAAATAATAAAAAAAAATTCTATTAAAAAATAAACACAGAGAGAGGAAAAAAATGATAGTTTAGTTATGCGATTTAAAGTGATAAAAATTATTTAAATACTAATTGAAATCTTATGAGGGTACTGATTGCTTCGTTGTTAATATCACACGGGTGTATTTACTTGTATGGGAAAATTAAGAATGTTAAGGCATCTAGTGCGTGGCAACAATGTTAATAGGCAATAGGAAATAAACTTCTAGCGCCTGCGGCATTGTCAACACACACTTCGTACGTGTACTGCATTTTGAATCTAACCCCCTCCAACGCATTTGATTCTAAATTGAACTTTTAGTAAGGATCCCTAATGTTATTGATAATATAATATAGCCTAAAGCCTTCCTCGATTAATGTACTATCCAACGCTGAAAGAATTTTTCAAATCGGACCAGTGGTTCCTCTGATTAACGCGTTCAAACAAACAAACTCTTCAGCTTTATAATATTAGTATAGATAAGTAACCCAGCTTAACGCGTGAAGATAAGGCTCGGCTAAAATCTTTCAATGTTAAATAATTTTAATTCCTTAAAGTCAATTTCGTTTGAAAACCATCGCTAGAAATGTTACATTATGAAATCATCGCTTTTTATGTTATTTCTGCAAGTTTTTTTGCCAATTATATTATATACGTCAGATGATATTTGTTAAACGTTAGGTAATTGTAAATAACTAACACTTTGCGTTTGAAACATTTCTTTGTATAGTCTCACAATAATTTTCAAGGCTGAGCTATTTATACAACTAAACTCTTACGAAAAAAAATTTTAGGGATATATATTCTACGGGAAATGCTAGAAAAAGAAGTAAACTTAGGTTTACGGGTTAAATTAGCATTATCCAAATTTGTTGTGTAAAGTTTGAGTAGTAACAGAAATAAATTATAATTCGACGTTTACCCGTGTACACCTAAGGTCTACTCAAAGCTGACTGGTTAATGTTTGAAACACCAAATGGTTGCTGACATTAGTTCCATTGGTACCTTAAATAACCTAACGTGCTCTAAAAATGACGCAACACCTATTATTACCCAGTCAGCGTTGGGTAGACATAGGTGTACACGGGTAATTGCCAGGTAAAAATTAATTTTTGTGATTGTTCGGACTTTACCCTAGAACCTGGGATAATGTTAAGTTAATACGGGTGAACATAGCTTTTCTTCTTCTTCCAGTATTACCCTTAGCATATACATATATATCTTCATATATATCTACAAAAAGCAAAAAAAAAAAAAAATAATAATCGGTTCGACGCAGTCACGTGCATTACAAGTGAGACTAAACAATTAAGCACGTAATGGAAGTGACAGTTAGTGATACAAACATGGCGACTGAAAACTTGCAAGGAAACACACAGCTGCCTGAGCCTCTATTTGATTCGTTGTTATTCGCACCATCGAGCGCCCCACTCGTGAGCTGTAATATAAGTGCAATATAAGTGAGAATAAACAATGAAGTACGTAATGGAGGGGACAGCATAACAAAGATTACAACTGAAAAACTTGCAAGGAAACACACAGCTGTCTGAGCCTCTATTTTACTCGTTGTTATTCGCACCATCGAGTGCCCCACTCGTGAGCTGTAATATAAGTGCAATATAAGTGAGAATAAACAATTAAGTACGTAATGGAGGGGGGAGCATAACAAGCATGGCGACTGAAAACTTGACTTGCTGCCTGGGCCTGTATTTTACTCGTGGTTGTTCGCACCATCGAGCGCCCCACTCGTGATCTGTGATGAGTCACCGCGCGACTGCGAGCGGAGTGCTTCGCCCGCCCGCCGCACGCAGCGCTGGCGAGGGAAGCGCCCCGCCCTAAGACGCCGGCGCCCCTGGGAGCAGGGATTAGCAGCTCGGCGGGCCGGAGAGTTAGCGAAGACAGCGGACTCGGTCGCCGCGCAGCTACGGAGGAGGCGCCCGGGATTACGGCGGCCAGCCCCGCCGGTTCCACGGGCTTCCGCGGGGCTTAACCTTTAGTGCGGGTAAACAGCTTTGTAGCGCGGCTCTCCGGGGCTGCGAGCAGCTAGTGACTCCGGCCGCCCGTACTGCGCGCCTGTTTGGTCTCGCCACACCCACCTCACTAGCTGTTCAATCTGCCGGGGACGCACCACAACGCCGAACGTAAAATAACGCCGAAAACCATAACGCCGAATGCCAAATGCCAAATTGACTACAACGCCGACAGTTAGAAAACTGCTGTGTACCACAACGCCGGAATACATTAACGCCGAAAAATGTCATTGCAGGACTGCCACAAAGGTTAGGTTAGGTTAGGCTAGGTTAGGCTAGCCTAGGTTAGGTTTGGTACACAAATTCCTTCAGTTGTTTTTCATTTTGCTCCTGAGGCGCCCCCCCCCCCCCCCCCTTCCGCAGCAACATTTTTTTGGCGTTACTGTATTTCGGCGTTGTGGTACACAGCAGTTTTCTAGCTGTCGGCGTTGCGGTCAATTTGGCATTCGGCGTTATGGTATTCGGCGTTATTGTACGTTCGGCGTTGTGGTATTTCGGCGTTGTGGTAACGACCCCAATCTACCTTTTAAAAACATTCAAGTAATTCACTGTAGATTTGTATGGACACACATCATTTCTGGTTTTCACCGTATGCCATAGAGAAACCACAACAATGGCCAAGATTGATGATTACACAAAACACATAGAAAAAATTATAGTTAAATGGACGAATCCGTTCCTTGAATGAACACGTTCAAATGGTTTTTTCCTTTATTTATTTATTTATTTATTTTAGTTCTGACTAACGACAACGGGATCTGGCACATCTCAAGAGTCATCACTCGTTTACCGATTCGAGTATTCTTTACGTCTGGGCAGCTGTTCATGTCATCTGGCTGGTTATCGCAATCTGTTTGGCTCGGATAGCTGAAATTCCAGGTGTCTAGCTGTTACAAAAAAAAATGCGTGTGAACACATTTCAAAGCTCTCACAGAACCTAGACGACACGTGGATAATCAATGTAACGGGATAATTGTTGCACCTTTCATTTCAGTTTACGATCGCTCTCGTGATCCCGCGCACACTGTGACTACTGACTACTCTGATTCCTGACTTCACTAACGAATCAGACTGACTGGTTCACTTCTTTCGTTATATCTGCGTTTTACATTCTGCCGTATCGCGTCCAGTTTTCAAGTTCAAGTAATTGACTCGTAAACAACCGATTATTTATATAGCAAACGAATCGTGTTTTTTCGTACGCTCAAAGGTTAGTTCATTTTGAACGTTTTGTTGACGAACGACACACCCAATGATGATATAGGCCTAATACAGAGAATGACAGCACTACAACACACAGGCGAACCCAGCGATGAAAATAGACAAATGTTCTGGACAACTCAACGATGACGGGACAGACGAACAGAATGTTTTTTTTTTTGTAAATTCGTGTAATTTAATGTAAACACGGCCCAGGTTTACACCCTTTAATTTTGCAGCAAATAAATATAAACAATTCTACAAAATAACGTCTTCTAGAAAGTGCTACATCAAAACATATACTACTTACTACGTTTCTACTCGCAACGAAACTAACCAGCACATTTAGTGAACTATGTGTTATTTTCAGTAATGAACAACGTTGCAACATTCATTCGTATTTAATTTCACGTAGAGGTAAATAAATGTGAAAGTTTCTTCCTTTTGCATAATATGTATTTAATATGAACTGAAAATATGCTTAATTGCATTATAAAAACCTAAAAGAAATTATTTAAAAAAAATTCTATTTGTGTTTTTGTAAGACCATTTTTACATGGAAAATAAAATCAGTATGAATCTGAACACACTTATGATAGAGATACTTGAGAAATATTTATTTTAAAAAAATCGAGGTCTTAAGATAGTTGTTCATACCATCTGTTGATCCAAATGAATATAAGTTTGTACAGAATTTTTGTACTACTTCTAATTCGCAAATAACTACTAAATAAAGTAGACAAATCAGTATCTAAACAGACCTTAGTTGAAACTAGAAAAAAAATTAAACATAAACTTTTGTAGGGAAGCCAAATTACGCTATAAACCATTCTTAAATGAAATGAAAAAAAAAATCAATGGTAAGTTAGCATTGTTTCAACAGTTTTGAAAATTCAAGCAACCATTCATTTGGATGTTAAACTGTAAAAAATCTTAAGCACCACATTTTTTAGCTTCTGCCGTCGTAGAACGTCGTAAGTCCTTCCGTAAATAAGAATTTAATTTGCAGCATAGGTATCTTTTTTCCGTGTCATCATAAGCAAAATGTTTTAAACTAGTTTCGCAATCTCTTGCACGGGCGCTTGAATGTACCTGTTTAGAATAACAGAGGAACTTTAATTTCTGCTAGAAAAAAATTATTTTTCTTTGATTAACTTTACTATAAATAAATAAATCTCATTTGACTTGCATCACGTTAGGTAATTTACAATATTTATTTTATCGTTTGATGTTGATCTCTGATTTGGTTTCTTTAGGACCTGTTTTTGATCACGTTTTATACCAAAGTGGTTACAACATAACTTTAAGTCATTCCTACTGCAACTTATAAGTATGTACCTTAATTTTATATCATCTTAAACGCAGTTGCAAAAAATTAGATAAATTAGAAGCTATAATTTTTCCTTCAAAAATTACTTGTGTATTGAGTGTTTATAATACGTATTGCGGTAAAATAATATAACTTATCATAAAGAAAATAAGGTCAAAACATTGAATGTAAAAACAGCAAAGAAATAGCATTTATTTCAAAAGAGAAATGTTGCTGGCTTTAGGTAGGAACAAAAACTGTGAACTTCTTAAAACGTGTTCAACTAGAATTACAAAAAATACAATAACTAATTCAATAATATGCCTTAAATAATAAGTTTATACAATTTTAGTGGCTATAAGATCATTTTATCTCAATGAATTTTAATTTTATTAAAACCCACACATCGTTCATAGATTTTTTTTGTATCAGTGCACAACATTAAAAATCTATGTAAATAGTATATAAGCGATTTGCGTAAAGAAATAACGGCAAATAATATATCTTTCCCACATTAGGTTCATCCAAACACAAGTATTTTGCCATATTGTTTATAAGTGCTTATAAATTTTGTTTTTTTTAAGGCGGTTCGCTGCTTTTTCCTTTTAAAGCCAACAAAGTATTTTTTTAAAATTCTATTTTATATGTTTTTGAATTAAAATATTTTTATTGGGATTAAATTTTTTCATGCAACCGCCAAATATATTCATAGCTTAATTATAAAGACATATTTAGTGAATTTTCATCATAAACAAATTTAATAGTCAATTAACGTTTTAATCACCACATTAACATTTTTAATATTTTGAGGGCCAAGTTATCAGTAGTTTTAAGTTATGTGACATTTTCAGAATTCCGAAAGGAAAAAAAAAACTTAAAATTGTTAACGACCATTTCATTACATTTGGTTTTGGCCACAACAACATATATCAAGGAAATATTGTTACGAATGAGAAAGTGATCTCATATTATTAGATCGTTATTTTTTTTTTTAACATTTAGAAAAAAAAATAGATTTGACCCCTTTTTTGTTACACTTTATAACAGTAAAATAAAAAAAACGTTTACAAATAAAATATATACCAAATTAAATTATAATATATGTACGAATATAACCAATAAGGAAAAACTAAATTAGGTTAGTTCACTTCTAAGTAAATTAACTTCAAGATATAATGATAAGTAGTTATACTCATTACTGGGTCACGTGAGCACGGGCAACGCCACTGGGATGACATTCGTGACGTCACAATGCCATGTCAGTTTGAAATTAATAATATAATAGTTATCCAACAAATTATGAGTCGAATGTACACGTTTAAAAGGTCTTGAAGTGAGTTGCATATAAATTTATGCAGTGTTATTTAAAAATTCTTAGATTATTGTATTTCTGGTCGCAACTATTCAGGAAAGTAGCTAACTACGTTTATTTTGAAGAATCTTATTATGTCGCAAACTCTGTATTAAATTCACAATACATATAAAACATCTACTAAAAATATAAAAAAATCTTTTAAGAAGATACTTAACTTCACACATTGAATTTAAAACAATTATGTCATCTTAATCAAACGCTAAGAGGAGACAATTTTTTTTAAAAACTAAATTAAAGTCTAACGCATGGTAAAAATAAAGTATCCTTATTTATTTGTAATTATTTTCTCACTCACGACAAAATAAATATCACATATCTATTGAAATAAAATATAGAAAAATTAATTATTTTCCAGCTAAACGTTTCCTTCGCTTTTACTTATAAGTTTCGTTCCCACACCTCTGGAGGTATATTAAAGAAATTTTAATGTGGGCAAAGCGATTGTATGTTTTTAAGTGATGCTATGTCTGTACCACCATTAACACAGAATTATTAATTTATCATCCATTAATACAGATATGCCTACAACCATTCACATTTGTAATGTCAGTCGTAGCACAGCACGGGCACAAGTGTGGTATGAATCAATGCCGGGATGCTTATGTACCACGAATAGGGTCACGAGTACCAGGTGAGTAGTGCACACAAAGCGGGTACTAAAAAATCACGAAAGGCCTAAAAATTTAATATTTTTTATAGTTCAATGTGTTGCATAATTGTTTCTCATATTAGCAAAAATAATAAGCAGCCAAATTATAAACAGTCGGAGAGTGAGTATTATGCAGGAAATTGCATTTAAAATTAAAAATTGGATAAAAGCGAAACAAAACATCTGAGCTGTAAATAAATAAAAACGTAGTGAGAAACAACCTAAGTAAATTTTTTTTAATCAACAGACACTTGTAATGTAGCTGATTCATCCATGACAGTAAATCACTCTTACACAAACTCCTTCTTGAACACTACAGTGCCCACTTTTGCCATAATTATATGGCAAAGTTGATTTTTAAAATTTTCTGCTGTATGCGTAAGAAGAACCAATCGGAATAAATAACTGAAATCATTTTTGTTAATAAGCAATGCGGCTACTGAGTAAAACGACTTTAAATTCCGTTGAGAAAAAAAACATTTAATTTTATTCAGGCTTTCAAATTCTTAAAATTTCTAAGGGTTTTAAAGACTAGGTAAAATTCCATAAATTTTTTGGAAAGGAATCAAACCACGTCTCATAGAAGCCAGTGAAATTGACCTTAAACTTAGATAATACAGCTTTATAGTCCGTTTTATTCTTCTAATCTGCACTGCACATAAACATTAAAAATGCAACCCAACGAGCCAACTAGGCAAAGTTCAACCATTAAATAAGGCAACAGGTTTAAGTGTGTGGAACGTAAATATTGAATAATGGCCTGAAATGGGACATAGGCCCTCAAAGAAGCTTCAAAAAGAGACGCGTCAAGGTGAGGGCGGAAGTGTGGTAACCGTGACCCGGGAGATACCTGACTATTTGGGCAAAAGGAAGCGTTTCGGGACCCTATGCGGGAGGAGACATCGAGAATGTGGCGACAAGTGTCTGGCTGCCGAGGCGCCAACATCATCTCCGACGAGGCCTGGCTGCGGGTTGGTCGGAAGGAGGAGGGGGGGGGGTGATAGGGTCGCTTCCAGTCTTGGGGAGCTTCCGTGACACCTCCTTGTGACTCCCTTCCAGCGCCACCCTTACAGCCGGGTCCCTGGTGTCAAAGGCCCCCCTGCAGACGAGGGCGCCCTAACACAATTACCAACACCTCTCCCGCTGAACCCGGCCCACCCCTGACGAAACTTCAACCCCTCCCCCCCTACCCATCACCACCAGCCCTTCTTCACCAACTCCCCCGCCCTCGGCCGCGGATACGCCGTCATATTCACCACCGCGCGGCACGGTCTGTGTTCGTGAAACACGTCCAAAATGGACACAGATCTAATAATCCTCGTGTCGCTGTTGGTCTTTCAACAGTTTTTTTTTACAAACAACTTCGTGTGGTTGTTAAGTGTTCGTGAATGAACACCCTGTGTTGCTTTGCGACTGACAGTTGGATACTGCTTCTAACAAACCGTCAAAATTTGACACGGAGAATAGTTTCGTTTGGGAAGAGCCACAGCAAAAACACCGCTGTAGTTTGTTCGTAGATATTTAGAAAAGAAATGATATTTTCTTAGCACGATGTATAAAGCCTGATATACAAGAAAATTCCTTATAATTGTGTGTGTCATGCGTATTACAATCACGATAGAACCTGTTTTTTTACGCGTGATAAAAATAATTTAGAAAATATATGTAAAACACTATTTCTGCTTAATTCTACGCCACGTTGTAGCAGAAATTGTATAAAAACCATTCGAACTGTGGAGAGAGAGGATGAAATAAATAGTTACAAATTATTTCTCTAGCGCCGCTCTGGTTGAACTAAGCTACAGGAGTTTCATGATAATGGAAGAAATTTATACATTTATTTAACTTGTATATTAAGTTCACTAAAGCGTGTTGACTACACTTCTAACAAAGTAAAATATAGCATCTATTTTATATTTTATTGAATTACTGGAATAAAATAAATGCATGAAACACGAAGCAAAATATTAAAACAATACTGCAAAAGAGCACTATCAGGAGAGTATTTTCAACTGTTTGCCTGGGTGAAATATCGTGAGGGATAAAATACTAAACGGATAAAATTATAAGTGTTTTGTGATATAAACTATTGTAAAAAATTAACTATCGAGGAAAACTATTACCTTTCCAACGGGATCTATGTGTTGTGGTTGCTATTCTCTGCCCACACGGAAGTTATTTTTTTCTCTGGAACTGGACGTTGTTTGCCCCTGGATGGTCTTACTGCCGTCAAACATCTGCGTGTTTCGGGTGGCCTGTCCACCCAGAAAGGCTTTTCACCATGTTTCGCGCGCCTCGGTTGGGGCAGTTGAGTGGTGGGGGTGACTACGTGACTGATCACTAGGGACCGGAAAAATACGCGGGTTCAATCACCTGCAGGATGAACTCCATAGTTCTACGTACACTCTGTCAAATGTTACCCACTCATTGGCTGCTGTCTTGTGAGACGTCCCAGAGTAGCAGCCTGTGATTCGATAAAGCTTTGGTTGGGTGTTTCTCATTGGCCCAGCGTCATCCAGGTGAGTTGAGAGCCAATAGCAGAGACAGCACTGAGGTATAACTATTTGTATTTTAGCCTATCGCGAAATGAACTCGGGAATTTTTCCGGTCTCTACTGACCACGTTACTCGACCGCTCGTCATATCTTCCCCGCGGAAGTAGAAGAAACTCGCACCTTCTGGTTCGCTCGGGAACGAAGGGGAGACGCACCAGAGGAGTATACACAGACCTGACCTGGCCGCAGCAAGCAGAGAGGGGGAGTGAAGGAGTACGAGAAGCACGACTCAAAGAACCTGCCGCCGCCATGCCAGACCACTCGAAGAACGCCATTATGCCCGACAGAGCACCGACCGTTTGAATTGGACTTAGTCTCTGTGAGCGGTGAGAGGAACTTTAACTTTAACTCTGGAATCGGACTTAGCCCAGTCGTCGACTAGGTATCCCGGAGTGTTATGCTGTAGACAGCGACAGAGTAAAGAAGGTAATCGTCAGCGACTTGAAGTGTCAACTCGTGCTGCGAGTTGGGTACTCGTTGGGCGAGTTTTGCGGTAAAAAGTCGTTCTGCAGTTTTGGGCCCTGTGAGTGGTGGCCAGTAGCACCAGGGGTAGAAAAATACTCGCCGTTGACGTGTCAAATATTACTCGCCAGGCGAGTGGGAAGTAGCGAGCAGAAAATACGAATGCAGTACCGAAGGCTTACGTGCGTGAATGCGTGACGAGAAAAAATGAGTGGTGATCTGTTTGAGGCAGGCTTGTTGTGGCAGCGTATATGTACAACCGACTGTGGCATATTTTCCCTACAATTGACTTCAGAATTTCAAGCACATAATGTGTTTTGCTGGTATTTGTGTACGAATGTTGTGGGTCTACGACAGGAAACTTGTTCAAACTAACTGGAGTTAGTATAACAGAGGCGGACATGCTGGCAACTCTGTAAGTTCAACAGGCCCGCTCATATAACTCCCTCGGTAACTAATTCCGTTAGGGCAAAACCCGAGAAGGAGATGAATGGATCGTTTACATGTCGAAATTCGGAGAATCTACTATTCAGCATGGGTTCCTAGAACCGGGATATAAATACGCCATTTCCAATCACGGCATGGTTCTGACAACTATTCGAGAGGTCGAGGAGACGCAAGACAATTTACTCAAAGACAAAGGAAAAATTTATAGATTTTACTGATTGATGTTTTTTCAACAATATGGGTAGTATTTTAACAAAATTCCTTGTCTAAAATCAGCTCCAAAGCCGGGATTTAGTGTTTTTTTCAAGACTTTCGCTTTTATCGCAGCCGTTTCATAATATAGTTCAAAAATTTGGTTCGCTAATCAAAGATTCTATAGTAGACGCAGCTCTCCTGGCAGCGAACTCTAGCGGTGGGTGCGGAAACTACGTGTGGTTCGTGTCCAGAAATGAATTTGTAAACACAATTCGTGTATATTTATCACGCTCGGCATTATTCTAAAAGGAGTCTACGCTATGTTTTGTGTATGTGAGTTTCGTATTATAGCTGTATTATGCAAATGGGAACACGTGTATTTGCTCGTTGCCGAGAGTAGATGACAAGCGTCACTGGCGGGCACTGAAAAACTCGTTCACATTTTTTACGTAAAAACATCTAATAAATCGATGAACGCCGGCTGCACACACGAAAAAGTATCCCGTTACGCACATTGTCCCGCTACGCTCATTGTACGCTTGCGCCGCATCTATCTCTCTTCCACTTTTGGAACAAACATCGATTTGACTTTTTCGAGGCGCATTAAACTTGAAACACTCCCATTCGTTTCCTACTTTTCCTATCATCGTCCTATCCTTAACAGAATAACACAGATTGGAAGAAGTTAAATAGCAAACATGTATAAAAGTTATACTTAGTTAAAATAATCTGTTCGTTAAAGTAATAAACATATTTGAATTAATGAGTGCAAATAAAAGTAAATTTATCAATTAAATTGTAGATTTCATTTCACTCCTTCTTTGTATCCATACAAAATAGTGATAATTCAATAAAAATGATTTCAATTTTATTCATAAAAGTATGCAATCATGTCATCAATGTTTTGTTCTGACGTTGTCACTTTAAACTATCGTCCGTAAACTGACTTTACAGACAACCAATTTTTTTTTCCTAGTTGTTTTCACGAACTGCAGAATTCTTTAAGAGTCCGGTGGGCTGTGCCGGGCGTGTTTCGGCTGTCGCCTCGGGCTTCGCCCGCTCGCCGCCAGAGGCGCTGCCCTCCAGGGGAGAGAGGTTTTCTAATCAGCCCCCGCAGTGGCGCCGCATGTGTCGGCGACAGGAACTAACGAGCGCCTTCCTGCTACAAATTGGCGTAGCTCTCCCCTCCCTCTCCCCTTCTTTAACGCTCCTTTCCTTTAAAGTCCCTGGGCGGGGGTGGCGGCGGGGGTGAGCGACGCGAGGGGACAGGACGTCGCAGAAGCGCCCCTGGGAGAGTATGCGTCGAGCCTGGAAGACGTCGTGGCGTGATGAATGTCTCAGGCGAGGAGATTCCCTCGCTCGGCCGATCCTGATTCGGCCATCGGGTTAGCCAAGAAACCATCAGCCCGAGGAGAGATGTGAAGGATTTAACTCATTAAATTGAAGCCCCAGGCGCTGGCTGACACATGAAACCATAGAAAAAAATAACAGGTTATACACACACACTTTTTTTTTCATTCACACAAACAAATTTTACCTAAGATCTTTTTTTTTAATAAAAATAACATTTACAAAGGACATAAATTAATATCAAAAACTGCAACTAGTTTTTCTCAAGAGCTACAGGTGAAAAATAATTATTAATGTTTGTTATTATGATTATTGTGAAATATATCATATCCAGAGAACGAAATTATGTCGCAAATAAATTTACAATTGGAGTTCGGAATTTCGTCATAAAATTAATAAAGAAAATACTAAACATAATGAATAAAATAAAACAAGTATTAGGTTTTTTTATAAATGAATGTCTTTCATTAGATGAAGGGTACCGTTGGAGGCGTGCCTGACAGGCCAGAAATATCGGTGGATACTCGGATCAGAAATGCCAAACGCCATGTACTGTGCGCATACAGATGGCCTCAATTCTTTTAGCTGCACTCCTTTATTTACCAACCACTTTATTTTAACCCTGTGGTCTGGGTTACGATTACATTCATGGATGGTAACTCACCAGGTCTGTATAATAAGCTGCACAAGTGTACATCATGGATGTTTTTTACGGATGAAAAATGTTAATCTCCGCGTATTTCCTAGCCAATTGTAGAATCTACTTGAAACATGATACATAGAGTGTGATGTGGGATTAGAAAGGTGTAAAACATAAAACGGAAACTGAGTACCCCGACAAAACGCACACTTCTTACGTCCACGTACATGAGAGTTTATACTTTTAAATGATTTGTGTGTCTCCACCTGGAAATCAATTGGTTTCGTCTTATTACATGAAAGTGTTTTGACCACTGAACCACAGTGGCTTCTTAGTTACTAATAGGTGTTATTATTTAAGAATACCTAGTGTTCTATTAATGCTTATTTTTCTATTGTTTCAGATTAACACTATTCCAACTTCTTTAAATTTACAAGACTATTGGTCATATCCGTCGTTGACAGGGTAAATTAAGGAATTGTACGGGATTTCTTACACCTAGACGTACAGCACATACGTTTTAAATATATAAATAAGTTATTGATAGGGGCAGGCATTTTTCGCGAAAATATCTGATTGCATATTAGTCTGCAAAAAGGTACACTCATAACTGTGGTTTCTTCCTTGTGATTGGCGCCCGTCTGCGAGAGAAGTCGTTGCCTTATTTGACCGAGCCACTCAGGACGCGTTTGCTTCCGCACTGAATCACGGTGACTGGTGTTATTACAATTGGTATGTGCCTGGGAGAAACTCACCCAATCACGTAACACAGACGATGCTACAGTGTTTTAACATTCATCTAGTCTCGAAATATTAACGCGAAATCTGCATGCCCCTAGTCATTGATTATACAATGTTATTCTAAAAGATACGCTCAATTTAATTTATTTGTATTTAATGAAGTACAAATTGGACATGAACAACCTAAATACTGGTAAAAAGAGAAACTTTCAAAGTTTCTAAAAACTGGTTATGAATGTTCAATGCTTCCCCCATTTGCCGCATGGTGAACACCTAAGCGGGAGCCAGACTCGTCCCACTCGCGGAGAAGCCTGTCTTGTGTTACTGAGTTCACCGCAGCAGAGACACGGTTGCGCAGGTCGACCAGACACCAGAGTTGTTGGTGGAGGTGGGACGTAAACACCCTCCTCAACAAAACCCCACGCACACGGCGTGAGATTCTCGGTGGCCAGAAGTGAAGAGCCAGGTCTTCATTTACCCTTGCGACCTATCCATCCCTGAGGAAGAAATTGATTGAAAAATCCTCTAACATCACTGTGCCAAGGGGGAGAATCTCCATCCTGTTGTAAAATGAAGCCTTGTGAATCTTCACTAAGGGAACAGCCATTTTTCTAATTATGTCCAGGTACGTTATTCCACTTTTCGCAAAAAATAACTGTCCGTAAACTTTTGTCCGTGATAAGACAAAAAACACTTTTACCTTCGCCGATGTTGTACGGGGATTTTGCAGACCACATATGAGATCATTGTGTCTGTGCACTTTTACACTAAATTGGAACGTAGCTTCATCGCTAAAAAATTAAGGTGGTGGAAACGTGCCATCCTCCATCATTTCTAGCATATCCACACAAAATCCAATACGCTTTTCTTTGTCATTTTCAAGGAGAGCCTGTCCAAGTTGTAAGCGGTGGGGGTTGTTCAGCAAACGCGGTCTCAAAACTCTCCATACAGTTGGTTGGGGAATATCCAGTTCTCTGCTAGCTCTATTGGTTGACTTTCGTGGACTACGGACAAAACTGTCGTCTATTCGTCTGATGTTATCCTCTGACACACGTGGTCAGTCCGGGCTTTTTACTTTGAAGAGGCATCCGGTTTGTTAAAATTGATTAAACCAACGGCTTGTGTTTTTACTAGTTGGTGGTTTGATGCCGAATCTGAGACGAAACGCCCGCTGAACTATAACTGCCGACTCACTTCTTGCGAACTCAAGAACGCAGGAAACCTTATGCTGCATAGTAGCTATCATACTCACAACTAACAGTGACACGAAATGCCTGAATATTGCCGCGAGTACTCTAGCGGCGGTTTACGCAACTATCACTGCTCGAGCGGTGGTAATTGTATACAAAAATTTGGAATTTTTTCTTTCCTTCGGTATGTTAACTGATCATAACTGATTTGATAAAATACAAATTAATTAAATTGGGTAAGTAGTATATAATAGCCGGTACTAGATCTGGCGCTGGCGCGTGGTGCCGGTGCCGGTGTCCGCCATCTTGGATTTGTGACGTCACGGCGGCAAAAATTCCTCAAAAATGACTCAAAATGACTCAAAAATTCCCGTTTTAAGAAAAAATTTCCCGTTTTCGGGGGAAAAATTCCCGTTTCGAGGGAAAATTTCCCGTTTTAGTCCTTAAAAATCCCAACGGCTAGAAATGTCCTGATAGAGGCTTAAGCATCCTTAACTCAAGCCTCAGTTAAGCCTCTATCAGGATGTGACCTTGACCTTTGACCTTGACCCCGACGGCCATCTTGGATCCACCATCTTGGATGACGTCATTTCGTTTTCTCGAACATTCCGGCATTGTGTTATCCGCCATTTTGAATTATGACGTCACTGTTGCAATTTCCGTTACGGCCGCCATCTTTAACTTTTTTATTATCCGATTTTAATAAAAAAAATTAAAATTTATTAAAAAAATTCAAATAATAAAAATTTAATAAAAATATTTAAAAAGCATACTTTTTCGACACGGAGCTCGGAGTCCTCGGTTCGAACCCGACGAGTGCAAAAAAATTAAAAATGACGACCGATCCTTCCCTCGTGGTGGGTGCTGGCAGACTGACTCCCACCACTTTTTATCATCATCTAGTATGACGTCATGTCCGCCATCTTGTCCTCGTCTGCTGGAAGCCATCATCATTGTATCGTCGGCTAGAGTGCGCCGATGACATGTTAGTTTAATTCGTATCCGCTAGAGTGCAGTTATAATTTATTACTATGACACCCGCCATCTTGTCATTTGGCCGCCATCTTGAAAATCCGTAATTATTTAGCTAGAAATTCGGGAAAACTTTCAAAATTCATTAAATAAATCACTCATTAATTTACATATTGATTCGATCGATTCCCGTCCTCGGTTCGATCTTGGATGATGCAAAAAAAATTAAATATAACATCAATTTAACATAATAGTAACAGGTTCGAGGAATTAAACACTGCAAGTTCTTTTACAAACATAATATTTATTACATAATTTCTATTCTACTACAGGATCATTTGAGAAAGCCAGCAATCTTATAATCATTTAGTTCCGCAGCGGTGTGAAATGACTAATTCTTAGCTCCAATCGGTTTATACTAGACAGAGTCCAGCCAGAACCTTTACAGACATAGTCCACCTCTTCTTGACAGAGTTTCTGGATACCGTTTTTAACAGTTTGCTTCACATCGTTAGAACTGTAAATTACTGCAGCCGATGTCTTGAATGCACACTTCTTCACTTTGTCATCGAACGGATATGGCTTTCCATATATACAGTCCAACCACAAGTTATATTTCAAAGGTCCGTTTGTTGCTACATCATCAGTAAGCTGATTGATTATGTCCTCTCTGATATCATCAAGAAAATTACAAATGTCTTTCGACTCACCTAACGTATTTAAATAATAATAGTCCTTCAATGTTCCACGAAATGCAGACTGCGCCAAGTAGAAGCCATTATCGTTCACTTGTAATGCTCCGAACACAGTCTTAGGTTTATTTTCCTGTTCAGACGTCATACCAATCGGTTGCTGCACATCGGTTTTCTTGCTTGTACGCTCACGAGCCTTCAACCTAAACCGAGGAGTCGAAATTTCTGCAGGTAGTTCAGCAGTAGGCACACGGACTTCACCTTTACAGTTTTTCGCATGTCGTCGCAAATTATCAATTCGAGTAAACCATTCATGACACTCATCACATCGAAACTTCATGCGAGATGGATTCTTCGTGCATTTGCTCCGCTCATGTCTTCGTGCATCATGGGAAAATGCGAACGACGTATCACAGTAGCTGCAAGGATACCGTGGTGATGAAGACGATCCTTTCAGACCCGATCCAGATACAGGCGTTACAACAGTAGTACCATTTCCAGGCATTCTCTTATGCACATCGATGCATCGTTGTTGCGACGAAACCTTTACTTTCTGCCGAACAGCAGGGCCTTTGCATGCCTTCATGTGCGTTTTCATATTATCTTTTCTGGCAAACTGCTTATGACATTTCTCACAAACAAACATTTTACGATATAGGTTCTTGACACATTCGCTCCTCTTGTGTCGCCGAGCATTGCTGCTGTTTGAGAAAATCTTGTCGCAATAACAGCACCGATGTTCGCTAGTTGTCAAATCAGCATCCATTGAAGTCTCCATCGAGGTCGTATCGTCGATCGTCGTGGTTTCCTGCACATCCAGCTCAGTAGTCATTAAGCTATCTTCTGCTGGTGGTATCACATCTGTTGAAATCTCCCTTAGTGTTGACATCGACGTTGTCAACGGAATCTGCTCCTTCTCCGTCGTAGCTGTCGTCAAGGTTCCCGTAGACGATGGTACAACCTCCATCGAGTTCGTCGTTAAAGTCGGTAAAGATGCCATCGAGTTCGCAAGAACAGGTAATTACATGATTAATGCACCAGAAGAAACAAACTAGGTGATCCTTACACCGACGACGTCAGTAACAAACTGAGCGTCCTGTTGTCTAGGACTCGCTTATATACATGCACCGTATGGAATAAAACGCTAGTCAAATCAAGAACCATTTACAATAATACTAGAGTCAAAACAACATTAAAATAGAAGGACCATCAACGAAAAGGCAGCACATTTGGAAGCACCGACAACGAAAAGACAGCACATTTGGAAGCACCGACAACGAAAAGGCAGCACATTTGGAAGCACCGAAAACGAAACGGCAGCACATTTGGAAGCACCGACAACGAAAAGGCAGCACATTCGGAAGCACCGACAACGAAAAGGCAGCACATTTGGAAGCACCGACAACGAAAAGGAAGCACATTTGGAAGCACCGACAACGAAATGGCAGCACATTTGGAAGCACCGACAACGAAAAGGCAGCACATTTGGAAGCACCGACAACGAAACGGCAGCACATTTGGAAGCACCGACAACGAAAAGGCAGCACATTTGGAAGCACCGACAACGAAACGGCAGCACATTTGGAAGCACCGACAACGAAACGGCAGCACATTTGGAAGCACCGACAACGAAACGGCAGCACATTTGGAAGCACCGACAACGAAACGGCAGCACATTTGGAAGCACCGACAACGAAACGGCAGCATATTTGGAAGCACCGTCAACGAAACGGCAGCACATTTGGAAGCACCGACAACGAAAATGCAGCACATTTGGAAGCACCGACAACGAAAAGGCAGCACATTTGGAAGCACCGACAACGAAAAGGCAGCACATTTGGAAGCACCGACAACGAAAAGGCAGCACATTTGGAAGCACCGACAACGAAACGGCAGCACATTTGGAAGCACCGGCAACGAAAAGGCAGCACATTTGGAAGCACCGACAACGAAAAGGCAGCGCATTTGGAAGCACCGACAACGAAAAGGCAGCACCATCATCAAAAAGGCTGCACATTTGTCATTGGCTCCAATATTCATTGGCTCCAATATTCATTGGCTCCATTATTCATTGATTCCATCAGTCTATTGATTCCATCAGTCTAGTGACTCCATGTGTCATTGGCTCCTACAGTCATTGGCTCCTACAGTCATTGGCTCCAACAACTGTCTTTTGTCTCACCAACTCCAAATATATATATTTGGCTAGAATTCTACGAGTCTAAGAGACTATGAGACCACATGGCTACGAGTCTAAAATGATCTAGCTGGTTACGAGTTATACATGGCTTGCGAGGCTACAGAGCTACGAAGTTTCTAGTACACAGGTTTACATGACTGCGAGGATACAGGACAACAAGTCTGCAAGAGTACTTGACTACGAAGGTACTCGTCTACATGACTCCAGTTACCGCATCTGTCTTCGACGGAATTTTCTCTTTTGCTCCAACTGCTCCATCAGCATTATGTTATAAGATTACAAGGTCTCTTGCTTACGTAGCTTCAAGTCTACAAGCCTCCAATGCATCATGACTGCGAGACTACGATCAATGAGGTTACGAGTCTACGCGATTGCGAGTCTTCTAGGTTACATGATCGCGAGGCTATAGGACTACGAAGCTTCTAGAACGCATGGTTACGAGACTGCGAGGCTACAATTCTACGAGGTCCCAAGACATCCAGGCTACGCGACTACGAGCCATGAGGTTACGAGACTACGTGACTACGAATCTTCAAGTTTACGAGACTGCGAGGCTACAGAGCTACGAAGCCTCTAGTACACAGGTTTACGTGACTGCGAGGATACAGGACTACGCGACTTCGAGCCATAAGGTTACGAGATTACGTGACTACGAATCTTCATGTTTACGAGACTGCGAGGCTACAGAGCTACGAAGCCTCTAGAAAACGAGTTTACGTGACTGCGTGGATACAGGAATACAAGTCTGCATGAGTTCTTGACTACGAAGCTACTCGTCTACAAGGCTCCAATTGACACATCTGTCTTCGATGGAATTTTCTCTTTTGCTACATCTACACCATCAGCATTATGTTATAAGATTACAAAGCTACTTGCTTACGTAGCTTCAAGTCTACGAGGCTCCAATACATCATGACTACGAGACTACGAGCCATGAGGTTACGAGACTATGCGATTGCAAGTCTTCAAGGTTACGTCATCGCGAGGCTATAGGACTACAAAGCTTCCAGAACGCATGGTTACGAGAATGCATGACTAATTGGCCGCATGGCTACGAAACTTTATGTCTCTAACTGACTACAATAGCACTATTCAGTGGTGAGAGTTAATTTATTTCATGCAAAGGTACTTGCTGCAAGCAGTTCCACTTTTCAACATCAGATGACGTCACGTTTTGCTTGCAGGTAAAATAATATTTATTTATTTTATGCGGGATGCGGGTTGTTCACTATCGATCGCATAAGAAGAATGGCATCGATAGTCTTCAAGGAGAAGGAAGTTCGTCCTTCCTGCTAGTGCTTCTCAGATTTCTCACGGTCCGCCATCTTGGATTGTGACGTCACGGCTGCCATCTTAGATGGGTGTGACTTTGACCTTTGACCGAAACCGCAGGAATGATCGCAAGCACACGGATTAACCATCAAAATATATATAAGAATTATCAGGAGCACACGGAGAAAACCATCATAATATTGGCAAGAATAATCAGGAGCACACGTAGAAAAACGACACATGTTTTCTTTGATATCATAAAATTACAGAAAAAAAATATTTAGAAATAAAAAAAATTATTAAAAAAATTTAAAATAAAAACAAAAAATAAATAAATAGATTCTGCTAGCTTGTAAACTTATCATTGCTGAGCAAAGATAGAGTTCTAGTACAAGCCAGAACCAGCTAGATCATTTTAGACTCGTAGCCATGTGGTCTCATAGTCTCTTAGACTCGTAGAATTCTAGCCAAATATATATATTTGGAGTTGGTGAGACAAAAGACAGTTGTTGGAGCCAATGACTGTAGGAGCCAATGACTGTAGGAGCCAATGACAGATGGAGTCACTAGACTGATGGAATCAATAGACTGATGGAATCAATGAATAATGGAGCCAATGAATATTGGAGCCAATGAATATTGGAGCCAATGAATATTGGAGCCAATGACAAATGTGCAGCCTTTTTGATGATGGTGCTGCCTTTTCGTTGTCGGTGCTTCCAAATGCGCTGCCTTTTCGTTGTCGGTGCTTCCAAATGTGCTGCCTTTTCGTTGCCGGTGCTTCCAAATGTGCTGCCGTTTCGTTGTCGGTGCTTCCAAATGTGCTGCCGTTTCGTTGTCGGTGCTTCCAAATGTGCTGCCTTTTCGTTGTCGGTGCTTCCAAATGTGCTGCCTTTTCGTTGTCGGTGCTTCCAAATGTGCTGCCTTTTCGTTGTCGGTGCTTCCAAATGTGCTGCCGTTTCGTTGTCGGTGCTTCCAAATGTGCTGCCGTTTCGTTGTCGGTGCTTCCAAATGTGCTGCCGTTTCGTTGTCGGTGCTTCCAAATGTGCTGCCGTTTCGTTGTCGGTGCTTCCAAATGTGCTGCCGTTTCGTTGTCGGTGCTTCCAAATGTGCTGCCGTTTCGTTGTTGGTGCTTCCAAATGTGCTGCCTTTTCGTTGTCGGTGCTTCCAAATGTGCTGCCGTTTCGTTGTCGGTGCTTCCAAATGTGCTGCCTTTTCGTTGTCGGTGCTTCCAAATGTGCTGCCATTTCGTTGTCGGTGCTTCCAAATGTGCTGCCTTTTCGTTGTCGGTGCTTCCAAATGTGCTGCCTTTTCGTTGTCGGTGCTTCCGAATGTGCTGCCTTTTCGTTGTCGGTGCTTCCAAATGTGCTGCCGTTTCGTTTTCGGTGCTTCCAAATGTGCTGCCTTTTCGTTGTCGGTGCTTCCAAATGTGCTGTCTTTTCGTTGTCGGTGCTTCCAAATGTGCTGCCTTTTCGTTGATGGTCCTTCTATTTTAATGTTGTTTTGACTCTAGTATTATTGTAAATGGTTCTTGATTTGACTAGCGTTTTATTCCATACGGTGCATGTATATAAGCGAGTCCTAGACAACAGGACGCTCAGTTTGTTACTGACGTCGTCGGTGTAAGGATCACCTAGTTTGTTTCTTCTGGTGCATTAATCATGTAATTACCTGTTCTTGCGAACTCGATGGCATCTTTACCGACTTTAACGACGAACTCGATGGAGGTTGTACCATCGTCTACGGGAACCTTGACGACAGCTACGACGGAGAAGGAGCAGATTCCGTTGACAACGTCGATGTCAACACTGGAGGAGATTTCAACAGATGTGATACCACCAGCAGAAGATAGCTTAATGACTACTGAGCTGGATGTGCAGGAAACCACGACGATCGACGATACGACCTCGATGGAGACTTCAATGGATGCTGATTTGACAACTAGCGAACATCGGTGCTGTTATTGCGACAAGATTTTCTCAAACAGCAGCAATGCTCGGCGACACGAGAGGAGCGAATGTGTCAAGAACCTATATCGTAAAATGTTTGTTTGTGAGAAATGTCATAAGCAGTTTGCCAGAAAAGATAATATGAAAACGCACATGAAGGCATGCAAAGGCCCTGCTGTTCGGCAGAAAGTAAAGGTTTCGTCGCAACAACGATGCATCGATGTGCATAAGAGAATGCCTGGAAATGGTACTACTGTTGTAACGCCTGTATCTGGATCGGGTCTGAAAGGATCGTCTTCATCACCACGGTATCCTTGCAGCTACTGTGATACGTCGTTCGCATTTTCCCATGATGCACGAAGACATGAGCGGAGCAAATGCACGAAGAATCCATCTCGCATGAAGTTTCGATGTGATGAGTGTCATGAATGGTTTACTCGAATTGATAATTTGCGTCGACATGCGAAAAACTGTAAAGGTGAAGTCCGTGTGCCTACTGCTGAACTACCTGCAGAAATTTCGACTCCTCGGTTTAGGTTGAAGGCTCGTGAGCGTACAAGCAAGAAAACCGATGTGCAGCAACCGATTGGTATGACGTCTGAACAGGAAAATAAACCTAAGACTGTGTTCGGAGCATTACAAGTGAACGATAATGGCTTCTACTTGGCGCAGTCTGCATTTCGTGGAACATTGAAGGACTATTATTATTTAAATACGTTAGGTGAGTCGAAAGACATTTGTAATTTTCTTGATGATATCAGAGAGGACATAATCAATCAGCTTACTGATGATGTAGCAACAAACGGACCTTTGAAATATAACTTGTGGTTGGACTGTATATATGGAAAGCCATATCCGTTCGATGACAAAGTGAAGAAGTGTGCATTCAAGACATCGGCTGCAGTAATTTACAGTTCTAACGATGTGAAGCAAACTGAAAAAAACGGTATCCAGAAACTCTGTCAAGAAGAGGTGGACTATGTCTGTAAAGGTTCTGGCTGGACTCTGTCTAGTATAAACCGATTGGAGCTAAGAATTAGTCATTTCACACCGCTGCGGAACTAAATGATTATAAGATTGCTGGCTTTCTCAAATGATCCTGTAGTAGAATAGAAATTATGTAATAAATATTATGTTTGTAAAAGAACTTGCAGTGTTTAATTCCTCGAACCTGTTACTATTATGTTAAATTGATGTTATATTTAATTTTTTTTGCATCATCCAAGATCGAACCGAGGACGGGAATCGATCGAATCAATATGTAAATTAATGAGTGATTTATTTAATGAATTTTGAAAGTTTTCCCGAATTTCTAGCTAAATAATTACGGATTTTCAAGATGGCGGCCAAATGACAAGATGGCGGGTGTCACAGTAATAAATTATAACTGCACTCTAGCGGATACGAATTAAACTAACATGTCATCGGCGCACTCTAGCCGACGATACAATGATGATGGCTTCCAGCAGACGAGGACAAGATGGCGGACATGACGTCATACTAGATGATGATAAAAAGTGGTGGGAGTCAGTCTGCCAGCACCCACCACGAGGGAAGGATCGGTCGTCATTTTTAATTTTTTTGCACTCGTAGGGTTCGAACCGAGGACTCCGAGCTCCGTGTCGAAAAAGTATGCTTTTTAAATATTTTTATTAAATTTTTATTATTTGAATTTTTTTAATAAATTTTAATTTTTTTTATTAAAATCGGATAATAAAAAAGTTAAAGATGGCGGCCGTAACGGAAATTGCAACAGTGACGTCATAATTCAAAATGGCGGATAACACAATGCCGGAATGTTCGAGAAAACGAAATGACGTCATCCAAGATGGTGGATCCAAGATGGCCGTCGGGGTCAAGGTCAAAGGTCAAGGTCACATCCTGATAGAGGCTTAACTGAGGCTTGAGTTAAGGATGCTTAAGCCTCTATCAGGACATTTCTAGCCGTTGGGATTTTTAAGGACTAAAACGGGAAATTTTCCCTCGAAACGGGAATTTTTCCCCCGAAAACGGGAAATTTTTTCTTAAAACGGGAATTTTTGAGTCATTTTGAGTCATTTTTGAGGAATTTTTGCCGCCGTGACGTCACAAATCCAAGATGGCGGACACCGGCACCGGCACCACGCGCCAGCGCCAGATCTAGTACCGGCTATTATATACTACTTGGGTACAATTATTTAAAACAACCCTAATCGTAAGTGGAATATATGCCTATATATTTCAGCCTTACATCTAGGAAACTGCCATGTCCTAAGACACGGAAACATATAATTCAAATCACAGACACTCGGGAAGTATTCTGCCAGAGATCATATCAGAATAGGCTATCCCGGGAGTGATTTCAGACAGCAAAATTAAACTGAGGTGAGGTCGACTGAGAAGTTGAATTCGAACCTGAATCGTCCAAGATGCGCGTTAAGTGTTCTGCCGTTGCACCGCTAAGGGTAGCTGAGCACCTCTTATTACTACCATGAACCGTTTAGTTCTTTTTGCTTAATTCTTTGGTGCACATAGAACAATTTTGTAGAAATAAAGCTGGGACACACACAGGATGAAGCCCGACACGACATTTTGTAAGTTCACTTCCATGCATCTACACAAAAGAAATGCACGCAGAATCAGACAGGGCATGACGTCACAGAACTGTGGCGATCAGACACGAGGAGACAACACCGAACGACTGCTCCAACTTCGTCGCGAGCAGACTTTCTGATGGCTGCAGTGTTCTGCGCATGCGCCAGTTCAAACAAATTGGGTCAATAAAGACATGCCTTACTGTGCATACCGTTATTTACTCTAGGGTAGTGTGTTAATAGCTGTCCAGTTAAACATTTATTTTCATGGTTACTTTCATTTGAGTAAATATTATCTTGTCAAGTAATTCAGTTGTGTTCTTTTTCTCCTTATGGAGCTGGATGCTGATCCATTAGTGTGGTTAGTTCAGGAAAGACAGTTTTATTTAATCTATTTTCAAAGGACTGTCACGACAGCAATTTTATTTCAAGAGTATGGGAAGAAATAACGTTAAATAAATACGGCTAAAGCTGCCGCGAGAAGACGGAAGTTACGCTTTCGTGTGGTGTCATGTGGTGTCTCGTCGCGTCTGATTCTGTTTGTGCATCTTCAGTCTAATACCTCAGACATGTCTGATAGGACATCATGAGAATCATGCAGTAAAATTTATTGTTTTTCGATTGTTATGAGTTTTGAAGGGACCTACTTAAAACTGTTTAAAATCTATACGTACGTTAACTGCAATAAAAGTGTTAAAAATATATATATATTTTTGCTATTGCTTACACTGAAGCGTTAGGCAAGCAACGAATATAGCATTAGAAATATTTTCAACAAAATTTATTTGTTTATATATATTGTACATGGGAGACTATTATGAGCACGGTCTTTGAATATTTTTTTTTTTCCATAGGTTGATTACCAGGATAAGTTTCAGCAGAAAATGTAAATAAATAAGTTAACTAAAATGTATGTTATATTTATCTTCAGTTATTTTAAAAACTTCCTACTATCGATCTTAGTTCGATCTATTGCAGACCTATTTCCTATGGAGTGGCACCTATTGACAACTACTAAATACGTGTATTTACAAAGAACAGAACCTTTTTCTGCTTTAGATATAAGCGTTTATTTCCAGGCAACGTGTGCTATAATGTTTAGAAAAGTTGACTTTCGTTTAGGTTTTTCAGTAACAAGCTCTTTGTAAAATTCCCTTTCTCCCTATTTCCCCCCTCCCTTACTCAGTCTCTCTCTCTCTCTCTCTCTCTCTCTCTCTCTCTCTCTCTCTGTCTCTCTGTCTCTCGGCGAGAGTGCTTCTCAGAGGTTGGCAGCGGATTTGGGCGGCGGTATACAGCCGAAGGCCGAGCTAAGGGACGCCAGGAGCTCCAAGTGCAGGGGTGTCCAGAGACGCTTCAGCGGAACAACACAAGTGCTATGAAGGGAACGCGCGCTTTCAAAATACAGTAAAGCCTCGTTGACCCGGCCATCGTTGATCCGGATCCCTGGATGATCCGGATCAGATTTGTAGACTTTTTATGTTATGCACACATAACATTTTTTTTAAGAACGTTAGCAAGAACGTAACTTTAAGTACGCCGATTATTCACTTTTTAGTTTGATTCAACGTGCATTAATTGTAAAGATAATGGTAATAAAATTCTTTATGTTGAGTTCAAGAAAGCGCACCAGCTGACAAACATCTTGGAGCGTCAGCACAACACCGCTTCAGCTGAACTTTTGGTGATAAATAGGGACACCTGTATTTCGCGAATACATTTCGTGTCAAGGTATTTCACAAAATACTGTAGCTTTTCTCCTGTGGTTATTGGCTGAGGTCGGGGAGAGGTGTCGTCCCGCTCTTGACGGGGCCGATGAGAATGTTGTCACCGTACTGCTGCACCCTCACAATTTGCCATGACTCTTAGAAAAAACTACAGTGTTTTGTGAAATACCTTGACATGAAATGAAATCGCGAAATAAAGGTGTCCCTAGTGATAAAGCGTTTGCCTCACCGTGTTTCATTCCAACGCCATACAGTTTAAAACAGAAGAAAGTGGACAAATTCTTTTTTAAGAAATTATGTGAAATATTTAATTTTTTTCTTATCTTGTAAACAATATAAATCATCCACACTACGTATTTTTTTTACAAAACTTAGTTTTTTTATCGTTATAAACCGAAAGACTGCTTTTTAAAGGTTTTGTTTTTCTTAGTAACCATATTACCTGAATCATCCGGATTATCGATTGTCCGGATTGCCTTTGGTCCCAGTTAATCCGGATGAACGAGGTTTGAGTGTGCTTGCTTTTTTACAAAGTTATTTGGGGAAAAAGAAGGGGGAGGGAGAGACTGCTGCTCTAACCACGTTTGACGTAGATTAAAAATTTTCAATTCAAGACACCAGTAAAATAAAATGACTCCGAATTTTTTTTTAAACACTGCAAAGTCAAGATCAATTCCAGCCATTAAAAACCGCCATATCAAGTAGGTCCATACAGGATCTATTCGTAAACATGTGCCATTCCATTGCATTAAACAGTGGAATACATGCTCAAAAAATATTTTTTTTTAAAATTTAATATAATATACTCTCTTTAAAATACTAACAAGCAAAACCATTTCACTAGAACTACTTCAATACGTTAAGATGCTGATAATATTGCTTAGCGTAGATACAATTTGAATTAACGGAAATAAAAAAGGCTTAGATATTATTGAAAATTTGAAATTTTAACTATCATTTAAATAATTACGTCATATGACACTAAACTAGAGAAATAATGAAAATAGGGAGCAACCAATAATTCCAATAAAATGATAACGTCCAATTGAAATAAAAAAAGAAATAGGTTCTTCTAAAAGATAGAACAGGTGTTTCTATTTATTTTCATTATTTTTCATGAAAGACTTAAAAAAAAGTCAATGTGCCAATAAGAAAAGGCCTAAAAAAATAAGAAAAAATTAAAATTTTAATGAATTAATTTAAAAAATAATAACTGTTATAACATAAACATTTATAGAATTTGTATGGACGTCTTTGTTTTGAATATAGAAAAAATAAGACTTTTACACTAACAAATAAGTACCTAGCTGTTTTTTGTTTGCAGTATCCCACGGATTAATGTCATGAAAGATGAAAAACACAATCCCTATTATAATTACTTGTGTAATTAAAATCTCTCAAATTTTGACTATGTGTCTTTCGAAGCAGCGTTGTTAAGACTTATTCAATTTACGGTTAAGGAGTCGATATTGAAGAAGTCCCTCTGGACACATTCCGCCAACCCGCTGTCAGATCGTGTCGCTTTTTCCAAGCAAACACGACTTAAAAACACATCATATAATGCCATGGCTACACTTCAATATATGCAGGCTTGCCTTTAATTTTAGCGGCTGCTGCACAGACCTAGTTTCAAGGTGAATGTTGTAACTGCATTCATTCCGGTCTATTTCACCTCACACAGATTGCCCCGTCAAGTGAATATAATACACAATGCTACAAGAGACTATATTGGTCAATAGAAGGTATGTCGAGGAATAAAAGTGTCATGGAAATTCGTCTACAATTTTTTATTTTTGTAAGCATTACAAATGCGCTTTGAAAAGTATAGGCGGGGACAAAAGTTAAATATCATCGGGTCGTAATTGTAAATACTCTACTATTTTTCGAGTAGCCTTGCGTTCAGATATTCCAAGTGGTTTATGATTGGTGAAGGCACAATGTTTACGAACGTGTGCGCAGGAATATCTTTCCGAAACTAACCAAGCAATCATTCGTAAGGTTTATTTTTTTTCTTACTAGAACTCTATCGCTCAAAACCAACAATGAACTTATAATTAGGGATTTTTAAATATTCGCGGATTCTTTTGGTTTCAAGATAGATGCAAACATATATTCATTTGCCCTGCTTTCATACTTGGATTACTCCCCTTTGACTGTGGGCCAGTCAGTTACCAGCTACCAGTAGATTAGACGAATCACATCGACCTCCTACAGAGGAGGGGAGGTACTACAGTAATAAATAAGCCAATATAAAAACATTAAAGCATATTATACATAGTGATTACTATGGATTTCAGCCTGACATGAAATGAATCCAAGAAATTTTCGGGTCTCTACTTATATTCCAGATTTGTACCACATAACTAGAGACAGGAAAAATTCGCGGGTTCAATGACCTCTAGGATAGACTCCACGATACTCTATGTACTTGTACAGATTACACCTGCTGAATTGGCTACTAATCCGTGACACCTGTCAACTGCAATGCTTGTGATTCGCTGTTTCTTTTGTTGAGGATTTTTCATTGGCTTAGAGTCATTAAGGTTATCTGTGGTCCAATCACTGAAGCAGCAAGAAGTTGATCTAGTTTGGATTATAGCCTATCGCGAAATGAATTCGCGAGTTTTTCCGCTCTCTACACATAACTTTAAACATTTCTAATTAAATTATTAGTTTCCATGTTCTGTTCCATATGTTTTACTTGGCACATATCTACTGCACAGTTAACATCAAAGAGCCCTAAAAACCGATAAAATGATCAAATTAAAAAATATGGAACACTCATTTTGTAGAGGCCGCGCTCGTGTAAGCCGGTCTGGCCATCGTGTAAGCCGGTCTCTCCTGGAGGCACGACCCCACGTGATCCGCGCGCCACGCGTGGCCCCGAGCGCGCGCCTTGTACAGCCCTCGGCAGGGCCGCCAGCATCCTAGCCTTCCAGTCCAGGGGGCCTTACTTTGCGTGCATGAAAACTAGACGAGGCGTAAATTTCGGAATAAATGGGAGTTTCCGTCATCGTGAAAGGGTTAGAAAAGGCTTAGGAAGGAAGGAAGGGATGCCGGCGCACACTAAGAGGATTGCTCCCACCCCTCCGGCTAGCAACCCTCTTGCCAGCGTCACCCCCTCCCCTTTTCTTCTCCTCCTTCTCACTCTTCTTCCGTGTGACAATACACAAGCGTTTAAATGTTGTAATCCTATTCACAGACTTAACCTAACTCCGTCCTTCTTATTCCTCAGGCTGCCTTTTCACAGCCCTGCAAGAGGCACCTCCCTCCTCCCCCCTCCATTTTCTTCTAGTCCTCGGAGTCTGATGAGGGAGGAATTAAAACTGCGGCTCTAAGGACGACGGGGTGGCAACATCCCCTAAAGCGTCTTGTGCCGTTCTTGTAGGGCCGCGCCAACATCTCACGTCTCACAGAGGGCGCTGTGGCACTCGGGAAGTACGGCACTGGGGCAGAAAAATAACAGTAGGTGACAGAGAGATGCCAGTCTGAAAAAATCTCTACCCCTTCAGAAAGCCTGTTTCGCACCCTAACCTCTAGCCATGTACAAATTACATATTTATTTTAACTTCCATTGTGTACAAGGTCCTTACACAAAAAAAATATTCTCTGTACTTTTACAAAAGACTCTTTTGGAAATAGTTGCCAAGCAACAGTTTGCAATACTATAATAAATATATTGTAGGCCTAACTATGTACAAAACATGGCTATGGTTATTTTTTCATATATGAAACACGTTTTTCTTACGAAAATTGGCGGATTATTGTATGTTTAATTTATGTTTCATTCAACATAACTTTTTTAAACCATTAAAAAGATAATTAAACTAAAATAATTATACCTTCGTTTGTTTTATTCTGCTTATTAGAGTGCTCAGTTCATACTGGAAATATATTCAAGATACAATATACAAATAATTTTAACTGGTGCAACAAAACGCATCAATTACCTGGTAACATTTCAAACTCAGTATTACTGCGAACACTATTTGTAGTGATACAGTTGTTTTCATGTAAATGTTCACATACAGTACTGTTGTCACCACAAAATAAAATAATTATAATCTAATATTTTATCTCAGATAATGTAAGTTATTTCTCTAAAGATGGCAGATAAGTTTAAAAATATTTTTTTAGACTTCCTATGCAATGATTACTTACAATGATTTTACTGTACTACACACGCAGTAACGATAATTATTTTATCTCTCAGTTTTACTGATTGAAGCCCCAATGTTTTCAGCACGATATGGTTGAAAAAAATTACTACATGTTGTAGGAGTGAAAAGTTTCTGTTCTCCACAATTTTCTAGACCCCGGACTGGAAGGACGCCAACACATTCTAAATATTGTTCTCCGCAACTGTCAGTGAGGAACCAATCAAATTCGAAGGGCGCGCTGAGGACGCGCTTATTAACATTGTTTATACTTTTGAATGTTCGACAAACTGATTCAAAAATTCTTAAATAATTTCAAACACATGTAACCGTAGACATATTGTAAAATATAACTGACAAATGATTCAATTGCAATTTTTAAAATATACAATATTCGGGCATAAAATATAAACAGAACAAAACCACAGAGAAAGTGTACTTTGAGATAGTTTATGTCTATATCATAAAGTTTTCGTTGGTTGGTGTTCCGAAATATCCAGTCATTGTTTAGAACTAAATACTAAGTATATATAATTTACAAAATATTTTATTTCGTTAATGCCGTGGCATTACCAAATACTTATTTAGTATATTTACTTAGTGTAATGTAGTAAATGTAAAATGTCACCTTAAGTATGTCTTCCTAGTTATTAGGTTTAAGCCTTTTTAACCCCATTAAATTACACTATTAAAAAATCTGTTAAAAAGTTATTGACAGAAAAATTAATTCAAGAGAGTTATCAATGTTAAAACGATAACTAGCCCTTAAATTAAAGTAATAAAGAAAAATTTAAAAAAAAACCTACTTGGTGAGTGAGACTGACACTTAAAGCAACAGCATCTTAAATATTAGGCTCTGATGGTCTCCGAATTACTTGCGTATTGACTAAAACCATATTAAAGTGATTAATAAGGCTCGTTAAGGAAATCTCTAAATGTTAATGTTTGATGTGTAAACAAATTCGCTTTCGTTATACCCGTGTGTAACACACATACCCGTAAATAGTTACTTTCGTGAATATTAGGGTACATACCGAACGTATTGGTGTGCCAAATGTAATATTATGATAGTGAAACTAATATAGTCATTATAAAAAGTAATTTAAAGTTTTAAAATACCTAAGAAAATTGTCATTACAAGGTTTAATAATCTCCTTCTAAATTCTCAACAGGCAATTAAAACAGCAATAGAGCGTGCGCTAGTTAGATTGAAAGGACTTGGTTCAAATCTCATTAGTGAAAAAAAATTTAATACTATTATAATAAAATAATATCATAAAATAATGTCGAATCATCTCAATAAAATTAAAGTTTGTTTGTAGGAAATATTTACAAGGTGCTTTCTGTCGTTTAAGTGAAAAAAAATTACAAACATTTACTTCGTGTTATAATATATGATTTATTTTTAAAGTTTCCGGTTAATATTTTAGTAATGCGATGGCGGTATAGCTAACTTCAAACGTGTGCCAAACTTTTATAGTATTAGCTGTTTGGTAAATTTTAACATGGTGGACATTATTTTAATGAATATATTTGTCAAAAAACCGGTCTGAAGCGGGAGCAGTTTTTAATAGTGCTGCTATCTGTGGGTGAAAATGTCAAGCGACTTTTACGATTCAGGCAGCGAATTGCTTATAACGGCTGGCGCAGAATGTACGTTTGTGATTCGCGTCCGGAAATATTTTTACTTGGCAAGCGAATATATTATTTTTAAGTATATACCTATATCACGTCGGCATTACTTTAAAGATTTTTACGTTAAATTTCATGTTCAAGTTTCGTACCATAAGTTTACACTGGCGAGTACTGGAAGACGTTTTTTTACGTGAAAACGTCTAATAAATCGATGTACGCCGGCTGCACGCACGAAAAAGTGTCCTGTTACGCACATTGTTCCGTTACGCTGTGTCCCGTTACGCTCATTGTACGCTTGCGCCGTGTATATCTCTCTTCCACTCGACTGTTTATAAAATGAAGTGAAAAGTTAATGTGGTTTTCATTGCTTATTACAACAACAAATTCGGCAATAAAGGTTAATTATTCTTGCATTGTAAAAATCTGATTACTAGTATATTGTCACGATCCACCTTCAGAGGGGGGGCGAGAATCGTAGCTCTTTACATAGAAACAACTCGCTTGGCATCAACTAGTCTTAACTTCATAAAATACTTTACTGTACCTAGGATCATAGGTTCGTCATCCCGTACAGGATGTCTGGTGAGAGCTGAACTAAGGAGATTTTGCAAAATAACATAATACTTAATTAAAATTATTTTATTCTTAAAGTCAAATACTCAACATCATTTTAAAGAACATTTAAATAGCGGGATTACAATTTAAAACAATAATCTCTTTACTTCCTTAACGATTGAACGACCTTACAAGAGAGAGAATGAGAGAACTTCACTAAACACTTCCCTAGTCCTTCCGAATACCTCAAATCATAATTACTACTTAAAATTAAAACAAAGATAAGTCCATACTCACATTTTCCAAAAAGCCTTTCTTGATCGATTACTTAAAACTAACGTAGGGGCCTCTCCTGCCCTTAAAATCCGAACGAACATTACATTTTAAAAATTATAACTAAACGACTAGTGACGAGGGCCATTGCCTCCGCCCAAAAGCTTGAAGATGACTACATTATGACCTAACTTAAATTAAACGACTCGTGGCCTCTGGCGTCGGCCATAGCTTCCGCCCGAGAGCCTGAATTCCTACATCACGAACGAACTAACAACTCGTGACCACAGGTGAGACGCATAGCCTCCGCCTGAGTGAGCCTGAATTCCTACATCACGAACGAACTAACAACTCGTGACCACAGGTGAGACGCATAGCCTCCGCCTGAGTGAGCCTCCGCCTGAGTGAGCCTGAAGTCACCACTCACTTGCGCTTAAATTCGCGCGCCCTGCCGCGCCTACCATAACAAAAGCTCGTTATTGAAGTCAAATTTACTAAACAACTAACTAGAACATCTGGGAAGACTACCCCCCCTCTACCCCAATGTGCAGGCCACACCGCGCGGCTTGTTACGACAGCGCGCCCCAGTAACTGCGGCCCGTGGCTGCGCCAGCGCGCGGCCAAACAAACAAACAAAATTCTGCAAGCCCGCAGCGCGCCGCGCCGGCCCCGTGCCCCAATTACATGGTCACGCCACTTGCGCTGACGAGTGAACAGAGCAGCCAGCCCAGAGTCCCGTCAGTAAAGTCCCTAAATTAGATTTCAACAACCCTGCAAAATTTCAACCCGCGACATAACCCTCCCCTCACAGAGCTCGAGCCCCATCGAGCTACCTCAAAATTACAAATTGTCTTTTTCCATTAAACCATAACTATAAATTCCTCATTTCACAAAAATAATAATTTTCTTAGTTCCTTGCTGTCTGAACATACATCTAGATTCTGCATAAGATTTATTTTAAAACAACAAGTATTCATAAAATTAAATGTAAAACTTTTATCTGGTTTGTTCTCACAGGAACCTTCAGAGGCTCGAGTTCTCAATTCTAAAAAAAATTGTTCTGTTAGTGAAGCTCTCTTTACAAATTAAATTACTGTTCTTAGTTTCTCAGTATTCGTTAAACAATGTGCAAATTCTTGATAATTATTATTATTTTTTTTTTTTTCGGTTTCCGTTTATTACCATACTTCTTTCGTTCTTCAAAAAAAATTAAGTGTCCTTACAGTGTTTCAATTAATTAAACTCTTATCTCGTGAAGGTTGGTGCAACTCCTCGAAGTCAGTGTTGTCGAGAAGAGTAGCTCCCTGGGCTGGCCATCAGCAAACACCACTCAACTCCAACAGCTACTGGACTGGCTTCCAGGGCAGCTCACAACTTCTCCCCACATCTGCTTCGGAGTTGTGCCATCCTCATCACGAACAGATTACAATTCTGAAACATCATCAACAGGCATTACCATCACGCCTGACAAATACAAAACTAACTACTAAACTGCAATCGATGGGCAAGGATGTAAACACACAAAAAAAATAAAATTAATTAATTCAACTGCTAACATAAAGTATCCCACCCTTAGCATAATCTAATCAGGCAAATAATTTGATAGGAAAAACTTAAGGAAGGGAAACATGACCTCCAATGATTTTCCCTAACTCTTGAGTCTTGATCTTCTCTATACAGCAAATAGTCCCCACGAAGTAACTGGGTTGAAGGTCAGTTCACATGACCCACCCATAACCTCTTCTACTCTTCTTTTCTTCTGGGGGCAACCACAATGCCCACCAATCTCTCTCCATGGTGCCGAACCAGCTATCCCATGAGAGTAAACAACGTAGTCAATAGAAGCGCAGAGGGGAAACACCAATCTCTGGCTTGTCGAGTCATAAAACTGCTTTATCTTCTTCTTCTTCTGAGTAAAAATATCTGACTAACCTTGCTTCTATTCTTCCAAACAGTAAAAGTTCATCAGGTATCTTCATGAAAGAAACATTCTAACTAATAATTCTTCATTTTTCTTCTTCTTTATTTCTGTTAGTTGTAATAGAAGGCCATGTTAGGGAGGTTATAGGGAAAAAGAGTGGCCAATTCCCACCCCATCACCCACCTAGATCATGACTAATTAACTTTTAAATTTTCTATTTCAAACAAATTAAAAAAAAAACATTTTTATTCAAATTTTTAAATTATAGCTACTTTTCCTTCATAACCTCAAAAGCAAATCAATAATTCTAAATGAAATTGTGATTTACTGCATCCTTGTTCCATCCGATCTGTTTGTTTATAACCTTTCTGGTAAAGTATAAAATTTTCAAACATTACTAATTCAAAAAAAAGTAAATTCTGGTGTCCTTCGAGTTACAATTAAATTTACTATTTCTTAGCTTGAAATAATTTAAGTTTTCAGAACTATTTCATTGTCTAATTCACAACACTTAAAAATCAACTTAAAACAACAAATCATCAAAATCAATAAGATCATCTGACCTACCTATCAGTACTGTGAACTTGAACTGTTCGTACACATTTATAATAAGCTATTGTATTTAAATTCCAACCTAAATAAGGTTTTAAAAAAAACTACTAATCCCTCTGTAAATTAAGAAAATTAACTTTAAAAATTAAACTTAAGGTATTAGTTCTTTTTGACAGCTACCACAACTCACTAGTTCCATTACATTACTATAACCTAAAAAGTTCTGTAAATAATGTTTATAACAAAAAAACTCCAGTTACTGTCTTCCATAAAAAAATAAAACTTTACATGACCTTATTAATCTCCACTTGTAAGTCCATGGCTGCCAGCTTTCTCTTCTCTTGAATCTTCAGTCTTGGCTCTTGTTTCAGTGATCTTGTATCTTGTCTCTCGAACTCTTGTCATCTTGTAAACTGGACTGCTGCTCAGCTCATCTTAAGGAATCTGTAACAGTTTCAAAAATACATGTTAATTTAAATTACATAATTCCTGTTCTTTGGTCCTAAAAAAAATTGTATTATTAGTACACATTACCCTGAAACAACATTATTATTCATTGTTTATTACTTAAAAAAAATGCTTTACCATAAAATCCTTTTTTGTTCTTTTCATTAGGCCTATTTATTTTCCTTCTTCTTAATTAAATTCTGCTTCAAATGTTAATCCTAACTTAAGACCTACCATCTATTTATTATTCATTACCTACATTATTTATGTTACCCTAAAATTCCCATAAGTTTCTAATACTTCCTATCAAAGACATTCTCTCTAAAAAAAAATTTACTTGTGACTCTTAACTTAACAAACTTAAAAAAAACTTTTACACTAGACTTAACTTATTATTCATTCTTAGTTACTAAATTTCTATATGTAAACTTTAGTACTTACAAACAAAAACTGCCTATTTCTCTCTACCTCTTAATCTCTTTCAATTATTACAATAATAATGTTACCTTGCATCTTTAAACTTTCTTCTTTTCAATTAAATTAGACATCTCATAACAATAAAAATTCTGCCTATACTCTTCTTATGGGTGTACAAACCCAACAACAAAATTTCAAATTCTCAAGTTTCCTTATATTTAAATTATGCAATGCACATAACCTCTGTGGTGCCTGTACCCTTTTAGGCCTACCACCTTCTCCTCTCACAGCATGACAACTCTTATTCCTCGGGGTCTGTATTCACTGTTACAAATCAAATATCTCAAAAAAATTAAAAACAAATTTATTATTTTAAGAAAACAAAAATTTACATTGAATTTACTATGGAGCCTGGAAATCTTAATGTCTCACAGCAGCTAACATGACTAAATCCCATGGAACCCCAGGTTTACATAACCTGTGCCCAAAAATTTAAGCATACCAGGCTTTCTCTGCACTGGTTTTACAGCATCACACACTATTTAGGGCCCCTGATCTGCCATCAGTCCCAAGGAGTTTTCCCACAACCCCTCTCTACACAAGCGCCTACCGCATTCCTCTCAATTGGCTATCGGTTTTACGGCATTCTTTTGGGATCCGACCATCAAGTTAGGGCTAATCGAACACTAAACCTCCATACTTCCAAACTAATGTAAATCAATTAAATTTTCTCTGTAAATTCTAAAAATCAAAAAAAATTATTCCAACATGCCAAAGAAACTTCCAAAAAAAATTCATAATCTTATCTTCAAACCATTAAAATAAAAATAAATAGATTACTCTGTTTTCTCCTTAATAACTGTAAACTGTCAACAAATATCATGTCGTAAATTTTAACTATGCTTACTGACTCTTAATCATAAAATCTCATTTGTCCTAATTAATAAACAACCGATTTCCTTAAAATCTCACTGTATCTCTCACACTCAAACTTCACTGGCTGAATATCTCAATAAATTCAAAAACAATTATCTAAACTCTTAAAGAAACTCCTCCCCAATTATTCAAATTACTTCACCTTATTTTATTTCATTACTTAAAACACCTTACTCAAAAAAAATTAATTAATTATCTAGCTATCTTCCATTATTATTTATTTACCGAACAAAACTTTCTCCTAAATTAATTTAGTAAAATTCAATTTCACATTAGGCAAGTACACTAACTCTCTACAGCAATGTTTCTCATTTCCCTCCTTCCTAACTGAATCCAATCTTACTTAACCTCCAGGGAATTTACCTCACAAAATAACCAAAAATTTCACTGTAGTGCCTATCTGCTATAGGCCCACTACACAGCAAGGGACTCTAACCCCACCAACAAACTTCATTGAAATGGTACCCTATCCCATACAGGATAGCCACTTCGGTACTACCATGGGGAACTCCTGCCCCAAACTACTCACAACTCTCAGGATTCTCCTGACCCTTAATTCCGTAGTCAGCCCATCTCCTATGGTCTGCGCTACAATTCCCTTTCTTCCCAGGGACACAACGCCTCACCTTAGGGTCCCTCGCCCTAATGAAAACATTAATTTTGTCTCTCTGTTCTTTTGGAGTAAATTCCCTCTACACACAAAATCTAGCCTTCCCAGTTTTCTCAATGCTTATCGATTTTATAGTGTACCTCCTTAATAATGTTTACAAATCCCAAAAAAAATATTTTTAAAACCGAGGTAGAATTTAACTAACAAAAACATAAACAACTTACAACGAAACACTTCTAGCCTATACATCATACACTTCTTAAATTAAATTACTTACATACTGAAAGTTCCTCTTCTTCTAAAACACACTTAAATTTAAATTTATTTAACCAATAGTCTATTTTCTTATCGCTAAGTTACCGTACAGCTGATCAAAACAAGGTCACGGCCGTCCACGTCTCTGTACGTGCTCGTGACGTCACCGAATTCCATCAGGTGCGCCAACCCTCGCTTGCGGTTCCTCCGTTCTCCGCTAGGTCTCAGCACCTCCCCGTCACGTGTTCATTCTGCCACGTCCACTGACGTGTCGTTCTGAAACAACTCTCAACATTTTTCTAATTAAAACAAAACATCACTATAAATTCTATAACTCTCTTTTACATAAACTCTCGTTTTCTTTTTAATTCCTTTCTAACGTTTATCCTTCCCTCGACTGATTTAATTCGTACGTCTCGTCTCCTACGCGCACGACAACAAAACAAACTTCACTTGAAAATAATTCCTATTTACGACAAAAAATTTTTATTTTAAATTATAATTCTCTTAACCTACAATCTTAAAATGAACTTCAATTAAATTAAACCACTTGCATTATCTCTAATAAGCATTTAACTTATAACGTATTCTCCTCACGTAATAATCCCCGATAAACTCAACGACTTAAAACAACTTATCACTATAAACTTTATCCTTACAAGTATACTCAAATAAACATCTGTTACGTCAAAAAAAAATCTCAAAGACTTCCTCCACTTAGATTAAATTCCGTAATCCTCTCCTCAATTAAACTCTTAATAACCTGCTATCAGAAGCTGAAACTAACTTAATAATAAACATAAAAATCTACCTCTCTCTCTCTCCAGAAATAGAACCTACCCGGCGCCTCCACCATTTCTGTCACGATCCACCTTCAGAGGGGGGGCGAGAATCGTAGCTCTTTACATAGAAACAACTCGCTTGGCATCAACTAGTCTTAACTTCATAAAATACTTTACTGTACCTAGGATCATAGGTTCGTCATCCCGTACAGGATGTCTGGTGAGAGCTGAACTAAGGAGATTTTGCAAAATAACATAATACTTAATTAAAATTATTTTATTCTTAAAGTCAAATACTCAACATCATTTTAAAGAACATTTAAATAGCGGGATTACAATTTAAAACAATAATCTCTTTACTTCCTTAACGATTGAACGACCTTACAAGAGAGAGAATGAGAGAACTTCACTAAACACTTCCCTAGTCCTTCCGAATACCTCAAATCATAATTACTACTTAAAATTAAAACAAAGATAAGTCCATACTCACATTTTCCAAAAAGCCTTTCTTGATCGATTACTTAAAACTAACGTAGGGGCCTCTCCTGCCCTTAAAATCCGAACGAACATTACATTTTAAAAATTATAACTAAACGACTAGTGACGAGGGCCATTGCCTCCGCCCAAAAGCTTGAAGATGACTACATTATGACCTAACTTAAATTAAACGACTCGTGGCCTCTGGCGTCGGCCATAGCTTCCGCCCGAGAGCCTGAATTCCTACATCACGAACGAACTAACAACTCGTGACCACAGGTGAGACGCATAGCCTCCGCCTGAGTGAGCCTGAATTCCTACATCACGAACGAACTAACAACTCGTGACCACAGGTGAGACGCATAGCCTCCGCCTGAGTGAGCCTCCGCCTGAGTGAGCCTGAAGTCACCACTCACTTGCGCTTAAATTCGCGCGCCCTGCCGCGCCTACCATAACAAAAGCTCGTTATTGAAGTCAAATTTACTAAACAACTAACTAGAACATCTGGGAAGACTACCCCCCCTCTACCCCAATGTGCAGGCCACACCGCGCGGCTTGTTACGACAGCGCGCCCCAGTAACTGCGGCCCGTGGCTGCGCCAGCGCGCGGCCAAACAAACAAACAAAATTCTGCAAGCCCGCAGCGCGCCGCGCCGGCCCCGTGCCCCAATTACATGGTCACGCCACTTGCGCTGACGAGTGAACAGAGCAGCCAGCCCAGAGTCCCGTCAGTAAAGTCCCTAAATTTGATTTCAACAACCCTGCAAAATTTCAACCCGCGACAATATAATTTCAAGTAGGTCTATTTATTCTTTTATTATTAAAATAAAAATGATTCAATTTTATTTTCGTAAAGTATGCAATAATTTCATCAATGTTTTGTTATGACGTTGTCACGTTTAACTATCGTCCGTAAACCGACTTTACAGATAACCAATTTTTTTTTTTTTTTTCGTGGTATAGGTTTTTAAAGGCAGCCTTAGGCTGGCTCCTATGTTCACCTTTTGATATTCTGGATACAATTTCTGCAGGACGTGAGTCGAGATGACACTCCGCGGGGGTTCCACTCGGTGCTCACGAAGTCGAGTGCCACCGGGTGTCGGGGTTCGAAAGCGATACCTCCGTGCGCGCGCCTCTCGCAGTTGTTCCCACTGAACACTGCCGAGGATACGTTTCCTTATTGTCCTGGAGTTGTACCGGCGCACCGACGAATCAAGCGTCTTGCCATCGGACCACTCCACGCCATGTTAAGTTGGCCCGCCTGGTCAGGGCTGTATCTGTGAGGCTGGATGATAAGGGCGACACTCGCTGGTGTTTCCAGCAAGGTTATCACCCCTAAGGGCGAGGCTCAGAACCGGGGCGCGCAGTCACATCTTCGCTCACAGGACCGCTATGAAATTTGAGCGGTAATCATAACATTTGATGACGAATAAATGAAGATAAAGTTGTAATGCAAGGCCCTTGGGTGCTTTCAAGAATCTGTACCGAGCGTTTCATGTCTAAAATTTATTCTGAAAACACGCAGTTTTTGCCATTTTCACTCACATAAAAATACAGTTTAAAAACGAAATACGGAAACACAACAACACATCTGCCCTCAACGCATTCTTAAAATGCTTTTCGCAAACAGACACCACTCGGATATCCTGAGCAGTATTCAAATCACGTGCTCTCTTCTGAAGCCCTGCACACAGTGTGTGTGCCCGGGTAGGCGGGCTTATGTGTTACTTTCCCCTAGACAGACTTTGAAGCACCTGATGTCTCAAAGCAGGTGTGTACACGTCGCAAGATTAAAAATTGGAACACTGCTAAGACTTGAATGTGCCGCCTTTGCAGTGTGGTAATCAGTGGGGACCTGCAGTATTCGTCCGCCACGCTGGGCTTCACACACTTGTACAAGCACAAAAGAAAAGTCAGTGTGTTAATTTCACTGGCTGTTGCCATAGTTACTAACTTTCCTTTGCACACAAATACAAATTCTGTTTTGCAAAAGATTCCTTCGTAAATCTGATGCCAGAAAATATTTGGTAATACTACAAGAAATTTTGTACTCAGACTTTGCAGTACACAAGATATTATACGGATAGTTTTTTAGTGAACTTTCTTTCGATTTTGAAGCGAATTAATATGGGTTTGTATGTGTGTTTCCCACTCACTTTAAAGATTTTATGATTTTAAAACGTTTTTAATGTAAGTAGTATATGATAGCCGGTCCGGAAACAGGATGCAGGTAGTGGATTGAGATTGTCGGTCCGCCATCTTGGATTGTGACGTCACGGCGGCCATCTTGGATGGTTGTGACCTTGACCTTTGACCTTGACCTTGAATTTGATCCTCAAAAATCGCCAAAATCCGCCAAAATTGGGCAAAATTTGCCCAAAATTCCTCAAAAATCGCCAAAATTTCCATTTCTGTGGAAAAAAGTTCCTCCAAAAAATCTCAAAAAATTCCACAAATTAAAAATTTCTCATTTTGAGGGAAAAATTTCCCGTTTCGAGGGAAAAATTCCCGTTTTTAGTCCTTAAAAATCCCAGCGGCTGAAAATTCCTAAAACTGGCTTAAGCATCCTTAACTCAAGCCTCAGTTAAGCCATTTCTAGGAATACGGATACCATGGCCGCCATCTTGAATTATGACGTCATCGTTGCAATTTCCGTTACGGCCGCCATCTTTAAATTTATTATCCGATTTTAATGAAAAAAATTTAAAATTCATAAAACAAATTAAATAATAAAATTTTTAATAAAATATTTAAAAAACAAACATTTATGACACGGAGCTCGGAGTCCTCGGTTCGAACCCGACGAGTGCAAAAAAAATAAAAATGGCGATCGATCCTTCCCCCGAGGTGGCTGCAGGCATACTGACTCCCACCACTTTTTATCATCATCTAGTATGACGTCATGGCCGCCATCTTGTCTTCGATGCTGGAAGCCATCATCATTGTATCGTCGGCTAGAGTGCGCCGATGACATGTTAGTTTAATTCGTATCCGCAAGAGTGCAGTAATCATTTATTACTGTGACATCCGCCATCTTGTCATTTGGCCGCCATCTTGAAAATCCGTAATTATTTAGCTAGAAATTCGGGAAAAGTTCCAAAATTCATTAAATAAATCACTCATCAATTTACATATTGATTCGATCGATTCCCGTCCTCGGTTCGATACCCGATCGTTGCAATAATGTTTAATCTTATGTAAAAAAAATAATTTAAATAAACCATGTTCAACATTCTTAAAGAGACTTTAAATCCTCTACTACCACCATCCTATCAGACATCAAGACCACCATATTGGAAATGTGTAATTTTAATGCTAGAGATCCGGGAAAAAGTTCAGAAATCATTAAATAAATTTCCGATCAATATACTGATTAATTAGATCGACTAAGATCCTTGGTACGATCTAGGATGATGCAAAAAAAATTAAATATATCATCAATTTAACATAATAGTAACAGGTTCGAGGAATTAAACACCGCAAGTTCTTTTACAAACATAATATTTATTACATAATTTCTATTCTACTACAGGTTCACTTACGAAAGCCAACAATCTTATAATCATTTAGTTCTGCAGCGGTGTGAAATGACTAATTCTTAGCTCCAATCGGTTTATTCTAGACAGAGTCCAGCCAGAACCTTTACAGACATAGTCCACCTCTTCTTGACAGAGTTTCTGAATACCGTTTTTAACAGTTTGCTTCACATCGTTAGAACTGTAAATTACTGCAGCAGATGTCTTGAATGCACACTTCTTCACTTCGTCATCGAACGGATATGGCTTTCCATATATACAGTTCAACCACAAGTTATATTTCAAAGGTCCGTTTGTTGCTACATCATCAGTAAGCTGATTGATTATCTTCTGTCTGATATCGTCAAGAAAATTACAAATGTCCTTCGACTCACCGAACGTATTTAGATAATAGTAGTCTTTCAACGTTCCACGAAATGCAGACTGCGCCAAGTAGAAGCCATTATCGTTCACTTGTAATGCTACGAACACAGTCTTAGGTTTAGTTCCATGTTCAGACGTCATAACAATCGGTTGCTGGGCATCTGTTTTTTTGGTTGTACGCTTTCGTGTCTCCAATCTAAAGCGAGGAGTCGAAATGTCGGCAGGTAGTTCAGCAGTAGGAGCACAGACTCCACCTTTACATTTTTTCGCATGATGTCGCAAACTGTCAATTCGAGTAAACCATTTAAGGCACTCATCACATCGAAACTTCATGCGAGAAGGATTCTTCGCGCATTTGCTCCGCTCATGTCTTCGTGCATCATGGTAAAATGCGAACGACGTATCACAGTAGCTGCAAGGATACCGTGGTGATGAAGACGATCCTTTCAGACCCGATCCAGATACAGGCGTTGCAACAGTAGTACCATTTCCAGGCATTCTCTTATGCACATCGATGCATCGTTGTTGCGCCGAAACCTTTACTTTCTGCCGCACAGCAGGACCTTTGCATGCCTTCATGTGCGTTTTCATATTATCTTTTCTGGCAAACTGCTTATGACATTTCTCACAAACAAACATTTTACGATATATGTTCTTGGCACATTCGCTCCTCTCGTGTCGCCGAGCATTGCTGTTGTTTGAGAAAATCTTGTCACAGTAACAGCACCGATGTTCGCTAATTGTCAAATCAGCATCCATTGAAGTCTCCATCGAGGTCGTATCGTCGATCGTCGTGGTTTCCTGCACATCCAGCTCAGTAGTCATTAAGCTATCTTCTGCTGGTGGTATCACATCTGTTGAAATCTCCTCCAATGTTGACATCGTCGTCGTTGCCAACGGGATCTGCTCCACCATTGTCGTCGCTGTCGTCAAGGTTCCCGTAGACGATGATACAACGTCCATCGAGTTCGGCGTTAAAGTAGGTAAATATGCCATCGAGTTCTCAAGAACAGGTAATTACGCGACTTATTCACCAGATGAAATAATCTAGGTGATCCTTACACCGTCGACGACAGTAACAAACTGAGCGACCTGCTGTCTAGGACTCGCTTATATACATGCACCGGATGGAATAATACGCAAGTCAAATCAAGAACCACTTACTATAATACCAGAGTCAAAACAACATTAAAAATAGAAGGACCATCAACGAAAAGGCAGCACATTTGGAAGCACCGACAACGAAAAGGCAGCACCGACAACGAAAAGGCAGCACATTTGGAAGCACCGACAACGAAAAGGCAGCACCGACAACGAAAAGGCAGCACATTTGGAAGCACCGACAACGAAAAGGCAGCACCGACAACGAAAAGGCAGCACCGACAACGAAAAGACAGCACATTTGGAAGCACCGACAACGAAAAGGCAGCAGCGACAACGAAAAGGCAGCACATTTGGAAGCACCGACAACGAAAAGGCAGCACCGACAACGAAAAGGCAGCACATTTGGAAGCACCGACAACGAAAAGGCAGCACCGACAACGAAAAGGCAGCACATTTGGAAGCACCGACAAAGAAAAGGCAGCACCGCCAACGAAAAGGAAGCACATTTGGAAGCACCGACAAAGAAAAGGCAGCACCGCCAACGAAAAGGAAGCACATTTGGAAGCACCGACAACGAAAAGGCAGCACCGCCAAAAGAAAAGACAGCACATTTGGAAGCACCGACAACGAAAAGGAAGCACCATCAACGAAAAGGCCGCACCGCCAACGAAAAGGAAGCACATTTGGAAGCACCGACAACGAAAAGTCACACCCATCTAAGATGGCAGCCGTGACCACTGAAAACATAATCAAATATTCAATATCTGGAGTTCCTTTGTTGTATTTCGCTTGTCACGGTTAATATTGGGAAGATATTCAAGGAACGGTTTAAAAATATCTTGAACTACTAATAAAAACACACGGGTAAGAATCCGAACCTCAGTATTACCGCGAACACTAGTTTGTAGCGATTAATTTTGTATTCATGTAAATGTATAAATTTGCACGTGTCTGTAATTTTACATGAATATTTCTGTTTCATTTATAAAAAATATTGTACAGTGTGACGTGCCGGTGTGCGAGTCGCCTCACTAGAGAGCATGTGTAGCATGTGAGGCATGTGAGGAAGGAAGCGCAGGCCGGAGCAAGAAGGAGCCAAGTCGCCACTGTGTCAGGGGAGAAGCGAGACCGTCGGAAACTATAAAGGGGTCGCGTTGTCGTTTTGTTGGTGCTGTTACGGCGCGCCTCCATGGTTCGCCTCAGTCGCGGCGGGCGGAAGTGTCGATGTCGCACCGGACCTTCTTTTTTTTACTCTCGCCCCCTTCTCTTCCCCCTCTCAGTCCCTCGGCGGGCCTCTTTTCCCGCGCTCCGTCCCCGCGGAGGTAAGAAAACGAGGCAAGAAAAAGGAAAAAGGGGTAAGGGTTGTGCAGGAGGTGGAAGTTTCGTCGGCGCGGGGGTGAAAGGGTTAGGGGAAGGGATGGGTGAAGGGGGGGAAGGTGGTCGTGTGACGTCACGCGCAGCGGCCGCCAGGATTGGGTGGCGTCTGCGGGCCACCCCATTGGTGCCCCGCAAAGCGACGCCGCGCGTCCTCCTCGCCATCTCTCTTTTCGAGCTCTTCCTCGCGTCTCTCTCTCTCTCTCTCCCCTCTCTCTTCCTCGCTCCCTCCTCCCGTACCCTCGAGAGACGTCTGGCGCCCCGCGCAACAGCGGCACAACGGTCCGCCGGCGCCGGCGGAAGGGAGGGCGGTCATATTTCATACGACGGACGGGGGCAAGGTGTTGCGAACCCTCTCGGTTGACCTTAGAGGTTATCGATCAAGAGGTTCATACACGTTATTCCCCGTTCCGAAAACATGCGAGCTCTCCGGGGTAAGCGAACGCTAACTGCAATTATGGCCAAAAACACTTTCAAAAATGTGATTGTTAATCAACCAAAAACTAAACTTGGCTCTTTATATTTTATCCGGAAATATATCAGTGAATGAAATAAAAAAAATAAATTAATAAAATAAAATAAACTGCGAAATATTTTATAAAGCTCCTTTATTTGCAATAAAAATATTACATATTTTCTTAGTAATTATTAAAATCTTTGACATCTACAGCCTGGAATTTGAACAAATCAATAGGTTTAAAATTTCTCTGCCAACCACGCTTTCAATTAATATTTTAAGATTTTTTTTTTAGTTTTTTCCTTACGTATTACTGGCACATCAAAACAATTTTTTTTCTAAGGGTTAGGCATTTTCTTTACTTATGCGGTTATACCTTATTGCACAAATGGTTTCTAAGCGTTAGGCATTTGCTTTAATTATGTGGTTATACTTTATTGCACAAACGTGACAACATACATATCAAAGTAAATATTACGGTATTCATTAAGTTTTGGATTTGGTTTTGTTTGAACAAAAATTCATGCAATAGGTCTTTGTATGAGGACGTGAAAACATAGGTTAATATTTATTTTAACTAAATAAATAATGTTCCTGATATAACTTACATATTTTAATGTTAAGTAAGCCCATGTCTACCTTTATCCTTTCTGCTAACTTTGTTTTTACAACTTTCGCATATTAACAGTCAATTTAATAAATATATATATACAGTTAATTACCACCTCTTATATTACTGAATGTCAAGCGGATCACCATAAGTTATCCAGCTATTGGAATAAATCGTTTTAATCATGCTAGGCTAATTGTTTATTTTTCAAAAGAAATATTATGAAGAAAATTGAGCTTTTTTGTTGTTTTAGATAACAAACCAAGAAAAGGTTATGGAACTATTTCAAACGAATCATAGACTGAAACAGAATTATTTTTATTTGAAGCAAATTTGACTACAATGATCTCGCCAATTATTTTTAATATGTTAAAATATTAGTTATGTGACTATTTCTTACTTTAATTTTGTTTGTATTTCTAAGCCTAGTTATTAACAAACAAATATTTACGCCTATTCAAAAACTTTAAAATCGACATCTCAAGTAATATTTTAAAGTACCTACCTAACAGCAATTATTTTAAAGCTTTTTTTTTTAATTGAAGTGATTCATGTATATTGTTTTACCGCCCTTTAAAAAAATTTCACGCTTTTTAAATGTGTACCTTAAGTATCGTAAAGGTTCGAATGTAGACTTTAGTCTATTTAAAAAAAGATAAAATATTGGCCTATTCATGTAGGCTAGTCGACGTTTAATTTCAAGTCAAATAACCTACTGCAAAGTTAATTTTAACTTTATATAAATGTGTCCACAACTAAATGATAATAAAATTAAAAGGGTTAAAAAACTATTCAAACAATAATCTGTGAAAATTCATACGTTAATTTGTGTATTTTTTAAAAATTTTGTTTACCAAATTTATAGCCTACATATGTTTGTATTACCTATAATCACTCCTTGTTGTGCGTTTTTACATTTATTCCGATTTAAATTACAATATGTAAATATAAACAGTATAAAAAATAAATAACAAATTAAAAAAACTAAAAAAACACGCTTTTATAGTAATTCCAACTAAAAATAGAAAATAAATTTTAATAAATTTAATTTAAAAATAGTGTAAAATTAAAAAAAATTATTTTATTTAAAAAAAACCGTGGGGTGAATGGTGTCAATAGTTATAATTATTTTTCTGACAGATATGAGTAGAAGGATTATCATTTTGATAATATCTTAAAAAGCACCCCACGCTTTTAAATAAAATACATTTTTTTAATTTTAAACTATTTTTAAATTAAATTATTAAAAATTATTTTCTATTTTCTAGTTGGATTTTCTATAAAAGCGAGTTTTTTAGTTTTTTAAACTCTTATTTATTTTTTACTTTTTAGTTTTGTTTATTTATAAAAAATGCGTGCTTTTTTAATTTTTTTCAAACTGTTGGTTGTTCAAATCTACTATTAATTCCGTGATAACTATAAGTAACTGTAATTATTTTACAAATTATTAATGTGTACAGCTGTATTGATAGTCAAATATCGATTTTAGAAGCCATTCAAAAATTTTAACGTTATCAATATATACAGTGAGACTTAATGGTTTAAGGTTATTGACGAACAAGTGATATCGACCAGTCTTACATACTGTACGAAATTAATGCTGTGAAGCAGGAAATGATGGGAGTTACGAATTAATTATTAAGTGAAGCGTTCCACATTTACGTAACAGGAATTTTGGGAAGGATATGGATTGAGAAAGGATGAGGAAAGGACCTGCTCAATGAGAGTGTAAACAATATGTGAGAAAAATTCGGATTGACCGGACTGGGATTTATTTCCTCAATTTCTTCCAGGTAAAAATCCTTAAACTGTAAGTTTTGCTCTCTACCCAAATATGTTTTTGATATATCATCTGTCAAACTTATCCATATTTTCCGTGTTTGATGTCTTTTATTTAATGGTTACTGACCTTGGCATAGTTTGGAGTATTTGTAACTGCTTGGTGTAGATTTGCAGGTTGGTGTTCGAGTGGATTTTCAAACATCTGCCCATCAGGTGTAGCTATTGAGGTTATGCATACGATGTTTGATTTCCCATCTGCTGTTGGTTTCACAGCAAAATCAAACTTCAATTTTTCCATGTTTCGTGAAATATTTGCATAAAATGTTGTTTTATAATAATTTTTGCATAATATTTCACTCTTGGTTAATTGGTAAAATGAAACAAAGACGTAATTGTGTTTCTCTATTTAACGAAAGAAACAACATTTAAAGCCCTTATTTCAGGTTTTACTCTTCATATTTTTACAAATATAGATAATATTCTCTTCAAGAAAGTATATTTTTCACAATAATCTTAACCCACTCTCACTTTTCATTTAATTAAATGTCACAATATTTAGTAGGCTTTGTTTATATCGCGCCAAAGACAAACTGAAAGAAAAGAGTTCGCACATGAGCGAAATTTTCTTTACAAATACGTCTTTGCTTCATTTTACCAATTATATAAAATGACAAAATTCTTATTTTGCAAATAGATTAATGAAATAATCTTATCAAATTAGTGTATTGTCATTGGTCCTCGATAAATCTACAAAGTTTGAATGAAATCTGGCCGTTTAAAGTGGGTCAAAATCGCACCCAAAGGAGTCTGTTACAATTATACATACAAACATACAGGTGAAGCTAATATAAAGCGTGTAATATTTTGTTAGCATATGCGGAGGGTCTCAAATAGACTCCAAGCTGGGAAGGTTTATACTAGCACAGGTTCAAATGTAATCAATCAAGTCAATCATTATTTTATCAAACTTTTTTATCAAGCTAAATTACTGCGAATTTCCAAGAAGGCGGTTCAGACAGCCGATTATATGGTGAACGCCTCTGTATTAAATACTTACTACTTTACTTTATCGGTTAAAAATTAAACTACTATATCTGTAGCACATTCTAGGAGACGAAAATGAGACGGCGACCTCCACCAGGAGACAATACGGTGGAACATAATTTGTTTGCATGACGTCATACTGGCCAAAGTAATATATGCCTATTCCTTGGAATTAGTGGTTGAAGTCAGTCTACCGGTGATTGCCGTGGAGGAAGGTTCCATCGCCACGTTTAATCGAATGTCCTCATTGAGTTCTAACCCAAGACTTCATGACATAGTACGATATTTTATCAAAATTGTAATTAAATAAATATTTTATGAATTTAAATATTGTTACCAATTATTTCTGATGAAAATAAAGGAATTTCGGGAGTGTGGCGATAACGAAAACTACAACGTTCTACATTCCAAGATTGTAAGTGAGATGTTAGCAAGTTTTTGACTTGAAAACGTCTAATAAGTCGATGAACGCCGGCTGCACGCACGAAAAAGTGTCCGTTAACGCATATTGTCCCACTACGGATGTCCCACTACGGATGTGTCCTGTTATGCTCATTGTACGCATGCGTGGCATCTCTCTGTCACTCGATTGGAACAACAATCGATTTGACTTTTCAATCATATATTTGTCGTTTGAATGATTAATATAATGTAATTTAACGATCGTCCACCGATTTGCAGCCGACAATATAATTTTAATTTCCCGCCTACCACTATAAGAAATAAACATGGCGGACTACATGCGTTTTTAAAACTCCCACAACACAAAACAACATTTTTATAAATATATATGTATAACATCTGAAACAATTATTTTAATATAGCCTCGTGGCCGTGTGATTAGTTTCGCTGACTACCAATCCAAAGGTTGACGGACCGAATCCTGGTCGCTGCAATTTTTTTGTACTTGTAAAAATAAATACGGTGCGCGCGACACTTTAAAATTAATAAATATATTTGAATTAATGAATGCAAATAAAAGTAAATTTATTAATTAAATTGTACGTTTCATTACACTCCTTCTTTGTATCCATACAAAATAGTGATATTTCAATAAAAATGATTCAATTTTATTCATAAAAGTATGCAGAGGTAAATTTTATCATAAAAAAGATAGAAAAATTAAAAAAAAATTCTTCCTCAAAGAATATAATATTTTTAATGCCTAAATGGTTTGTTTGCAAAAACCTATTACGGCTCAGTCTCAGGCCGAATATGATATTTAATTTTCTTCTGGATCAATCATTTAATCAATGTTTTGTTATGACGTTGTCACGTTAAACTATCGTCCGTAAACCAACTTTACAGACAACCAATTTTTTATTAAATTGTAAAAGGTTTTTTATTACTTTTAATAACGTGTTTATTTTTACTGGTAATCGAACCGAGTTCTGAAATGAATTAAATAACTATACATTTGAATTAAGCAATTTTTTTAATATTTTTTTGGAATTCGTTCGGACAGTTTTGGTAAAACTCCCCTTGCGAGTTTGCAAGTGTAAATTATAGTGTGTGCAAGGATGCAAGTGTGCAAGTATGCAAGTATGTAAGTGGGCATGTATTCAAGTGTAAAAGTTTGCAAGTATGCTAGTAAGTGTGCAATGTGCAAGATTGCGAGTGTGGTGATAAGCAAGTTTGCAAGTTTGTAAATATGCAAATGAGTAATTACTAGGGGCAGGCATTTTCCGCGAATAAATCCGAACACCCATTAGACTGCAACAAAGTATACCATAACCAGCGGTTTTTTCTTTGTGATTGGCGGCCGTCTGCGAGAGAAGTCGTCGCTTTATTTGACCGAGCCACTCAGGACAGGTTTGCTTCCCCGCTGAATTACTGTGATTGGTGTTGTAACACTCGACATGTACCTGACAGAAACTCACCCAATCACGAAACAGAGACGATGCTAGAGTGTTTTAACTTTCAGCTAGTCTCGGAATCTTTTCGCGAAATATGCGTGGCCCTAGCAATTACTTATACAAGTATGCAAGTATGCTGCGTCATTTATAGCTCTCCCCTGCCAAATTCACCCCTCCCGATTACACCCCCCCCCCACGTACCTAACTATTTCCGTCGAGCGATCGAAATTTTTGTAACGCTCGAAAATTTATTTCTCAGGCAAAGAAGTTTCACTTCCAAAAGTTCGAAAAGTTAAATGGAGAGATATTAATAAATTTATTTCATACCATAAACGAATTCGACAGAGAATATCGTTGAATGTTTTAATTGTTATTTTGTAAAAGAAAACTGGGCCCAGGCGACGGCAGTTTCACCGCCGGCTTTGTGGAGCGCGTTTCCCAGCCGCCGGAGACGGCTCTGACCTTTCAGCGTGCTCCGCAGAACACAAAGGAAAACGTTTAAACACCTTTTATTCGCCGCGTGTCCTTTGAGATATCCTCTCCCTGTTTGCGACGCAACAAGATTTTTGAGCAGTAAATGTCGGCCCTCGTGAATGTCTTTTGACGACGGCTACCCCCTCTTCGGTTGGCCTTTCAAGGGGTTGGCTCCTGGCCCTCTTCCCCGAGCAAGAAAAGGGGTGTGTTTGGGAAGTGGGGAGGGGGGAGAGAAAAGGGTTGAAGTGCTGATCGCTAATTACGAGCGAAACAAGGAGGCAAGAGAAGGAGGGAAAGGAAGACTACGGTGGTAAATACTTAGTGTTACGTCGTCATATGATCAAAGCGCCATTTGCCACGCTCCCAATTACCAGGCTATTTCACCTCTTCGGCATTGTTTACGGTAGACGAAGAAAACTAAATGGGCTCTCTCTCTCTTTTTTTTTTGCGAGAACCTCTTCTCCGGCCTGATGTGTAAGCGAGTGTGAAAATTGACAGCGATTCTGCTGGTTTTGCAGCGAAGCTTTGTGCTAGGGGAATGGCAGGAGAGGTTGGGAAAGCGTGCCAGGTATAGCCACGTCTGCAGGTAGCTAAATGGAAGCGTTAATGAACGGTTACGAACACTCTGAGAGTCACATAAACAAACTGTGTCAAAGGTTGCCGGCAAAACGTGGAACAAAGCTCTCAGCTTTTTTAACTTTATGGATAAGAACGACAACAGTATTTAATTTTCGAGCATATTATATCCTCGTTGTAGATACTGAAATTGTAAATATTTATGACAATATTATACCACAAACCCGTATTTTGGATTTAAAATTGTAACATGAGACCAAAGTCAAAGTTTATTATCAGTGATAAATATTTGTTTCTAATTAATGTACGTATTTGAAAAGATTTTTTTTATCTATATTAACATCACACATAAAATATTATACAATATAAGAAAAAGTTATAATAATTTTTTAAAACAATTATTTGCATCAAACCATCGCACTTTTTGGTATCCAAAATCAAAATTTGAACGCTGTGTGCTAAAAATCTTTGCCGAGAAATTTTTATATCCTATTAAGAATTGAACCTACTTTTATTAGAAAAAGTAATGGTTTCTTTGCATATATATAGGTATATATATACAGTGAAATAATCTTCACGTATTTACTATTTTTAAAGTTAGTCCAAATAATCGCCATTAAAGAAAGTTTGGCATCACCTGGATTTTTAAGTATGCCTGTGGCCAACAGTTTACTACGAATAGTGAAAGAAATTACAAATTTTATGACACCCAAACACACACCTAGCGTACAAACAGAAACACAGTCAGAAATCTTTCAATTCAAAAGCTAAGCAGTGCAAAACATTTATTTGAGTAGTGCATGGCTTTGTTAATTACTTTGAAATTTAAAGCAAAATTGAACCTGTGTTCCTCTTTATTTTAATTTTAAAAAATCATTTATATCAATTGGTTATTTATTAAATCTGTGTTATTATTTAATTCAGGCAAAGAATATCTTTTTTTCGTGCCATCTCAGTCTGAAATATTCGAAATTAATAATGTTATAAATGACCGTAAATAAATTTTTATTTTTTATTTTTCGCGTTAAAATTAAATTACCACAATAAATAGAAAAAAGTTTGAGTTCCATCGAAAGTATTTATATGAAACTTAGAGCATGGCCATTCTTCGAAAATAAATCCAAATATAATATGTCAAGGACGGTTATTTGGTTGCTAGTTTCAAAGAAATAATTTAAGGTAATAAAATTAACCTTTATTTTACACCGGGCTGCTTTAAGCAGCACTCGATTCTCTTGAAAAATTGTTCAGGCCTGTTTTCAAAGACACAAAAATAAGGTTTTAGGTGTTGGTTATGCTACACCTGTACCCTTACTATATTCCTAGTACACGATAGAACACAGCCAGTACCTTATTTTTGGGCAACGGATTTTGGTGTCCCATCCGTTGACGATCTTTTTCCCAAATTCCGCGCGTGCGCAGAGCTCACTTTTTCGTTGATTTCTTCCAGTTGGCGGACCCGCATCAGGCGCCATTAACACGTGTGCAGTCATTTTGTGATCATGGGTGGTCATACCAAGCGCGTTGGTGAGCCAAATGAAACTTTATGGTAGCGAAACTATCATGGAGCACATTTTTTTTACACTTAATGATCATAACAAGAAATAATCGTAACTTAAAAAGAACTTGAAAAAATTAAAACTGCTGCTATATTTATGTGCAATAGTGCTGCTGTCTCTACTATTGTTGCCATAAAAATTGTATCGTTGGTTGCAATACATCCGCTTGTATGTATTGACAACAGTTTCTAGCCTCGCGCAGGGCACCGTTTATAAAAACAGTTGCCGATCTGTTGCCTTACTAGGATTCGGATTGTATACGTCCTGGAATTTAGCCCGCGAGTTAGGTTATGCTTGTAGCCCAACAAGATAGTGCTTCCTATATTAACCCAATGTCTAATAATACCGTTTTAATCATTTTTTAGCCAAACTGGTAAAATTTTAAACGGTGATCATGAAATAACTGTTTGATAGCAAATTTTTCCTTATTGAAAAGTTATTAAGCTTACATACCGCGTTAAATTAAGTGACCTTGTCCACCTTTCATTTTAAAATACTAAAATTATATCAGCGCAGTAAAAATATCACTTTAAAGAGATAAATTGATTCAAAAATTTAACTCTTTAAAATTTAATCTTGTCTATAAAAAGCTGTACATATCTCAGTATTAAAAATATAATTTATCTTCATCTAATTGAACTAAAATTTGATTAAAAAAAATGTAATTTTAAGTTGCGGAGTACTCCTTTTGTACTTCACTCTTTTAGAACATTTTGGTATGTTATTTACTTAAAAATTTACAAGCCATGAAAATAATTGTTGCCCTGATCTAGCAGTACATCGTATTTTAAGATTCTCACTACACTCAGTTGCATCTGCAGTAAAAAAGAAAAAAAATGTTTAAGGGTTGTTTTTTCGGTCGGTGTCTTGGGCTACCGACGCATTTGCCCCGGGGTCTGTGAACTCTAAGGCACCCAGCTCACCTGGCGAAGAACACCATTGTGTGGTTGTTCGGCACCAAAACTCAGCATGAAGCATGATTGTTGTATGTCTGTTCTGCTGTCAAACTTGGACTGGAGATTCAGCAAGGAAGTAATTAGACGACAAAGAGTATACAAGAAATGGTCTATAGTGCTTCCTGAGGCTGGTACACAACTTCCCAGTTGGAGTTGATTAACTGTTTATTTAAAAATAATATTCGAAGTTATCAGGGACGGATTTAAGGCCAGGAGACCCGTGCAACAACCTAGAGACCCGCGTTATGTTTACTTTTTGTAAAGCTTTTTCAGTGAACAAATAATGACATAATGGGATAAGGAATAATATCATTTTTATTTTAGTCTAATTTAAAGTCAATACTTTTCGATTTAAATTGAGTTTTCATGATTTTACATCGTAAACATCCACAAACAGTTTTTTTATTCTTCATATGACTCGATTTCACCGTAATTTCACCGTCAGCGTTTATAAAACCAACCCGATTATAATATTTATAGAAAGAACTTCAACATTTCTGAAGATAAAACACAGTTTTCAAGACTTGTTTTTTTACATTTGCCTGCCTTTCATTATCGGGATATTCTTTACCACCCAGGACCCGAGTAAGGCCCCTTTATAGTACCAGAGCCCTGGAAAAGTGAATCACACAGGCCCCGAAAAGTCTGTCTGGAGCAGCCACTAAACTCCTTGAATATGGATTATTATATACATTGCAAAACTGGTGGCTGTCGATAAATAATTTGACTGGTGATAGCTTCCCTATAACCAGGGGCATTCAGATTACGCGAAAAGATTTCGAGACAAGCTGAAAGTTAAAACACTGTAGCATCGTCTGTATTTCGTAATTGGATGAGTTTCTCCGAGGTACATATCGATTGTAACGACACCAATCTAAGTGATTCAGTGCGGAAGCAAACGCGTCCTGAGTGGCTCGTTCAAATAAGGCAACGACATCTCTCGCAGACGGCCGCCAATCAAAAGGAATAAACCACAGGTGCGGGTATACCTTGTTGCAGTCTAATAGGCGTTCAGATCTTTTAGCGAAAAATGCCTGGCCCTACCTATAACCATAAAATTTTGAGACTTCCTTATTCTGTCAATAAATCAAATGAAATCATTTTCACCGCGACAAGTTTTGCATTGATTGTATATTATTATTAAATCAAACACATTTTACTCGATAATCGTTAGATCTTTAATAAATTTCACTTTATTCGCAAAAACCAGTTTGCTTAGCTCAAACTTCAATGACGTAGGACTATACCATTCTTGGGAAGCTCTATAGACCATAAGTCATAGGCCTACATGTGTTTCAAACGTATTCCTTCAATATACAACTGCAGCGGATGTTTGTTGGTCGAATTCAAACCCATCGTGTAGTTTCATGTTGTTCAAAGCTTAAACATTCTGAAGACTTATTGTGCATTACCGCCAGGTTACTCTAATGAAACACCATATTTCCATAAGCATGTATTTATCCAAAAACCGAAGTGAATACGGTTCAGTTTAAGTAAATACGAAAAAGCCGAGTTTTTTTTAACATTAGTTCCATATCAAACTCAACTCTGAGTTTAGACAATTCTTAAAAAAAAATGCAACCAGTCCCAAATTATCTGAGCATATTTTCGTCACAATTTATTATCATCTCTGCCTTTTTCGTTGTGTTTAACAACATTTATTGTAGGTGTCCATAAAAACTGTTCTCGCTTTTCCTCTAGTTAGTCACATGCTATGAATTTTCCTTCCCAGTTTCTTTAAGACTACGTCCTTTCTTCTTTTTGCAATGTTTTACATATTATAGGAACAAAGAATAAAACTATCTCATGTTTATGGAAAATCGATGGGAGTTAGAAAGGGAGAAGTTGAAATATACATAGGTGTTTATTTTATTCCACATGAAGTAGTTAGAACGAATGAAGGGATGAAGTGATGAATGAATGTGGTTTAGGTTAACCTCTGGTCGTCATGGAGATCATTTAGTACGACTACGGACAAACTTTTAACACAAGCCAAGGAAATTGGGGAAGGTTATTATTCCAAAACCCCAGCATTTAAATGGAATGTTTCGGAAAATCAAGCAAAATTCAAACCTGGATGGCTGGACTTGGATTCGATATCCGAGCCCATAAAATGCCAACAATCATTTCGGCACATATTTATTATTTTTTTTCCAATCTTTTGTAGCTCGTCATTTCCTTGGGCATTGTAATGCGCGGGGTGCCGCTTGGTAACAGCCCATGTCACACTCGGGTCTCGAACGCAGCATCCCTCGCTTCGAGAGCCGGCGCGCTGCCAACTGCGCCACGGAGCTTGGCTCTGGCGAGACTCGGGACTCGTTACCTCGGACTGGCTTGTGGAAACTTGAGCTCTTGTTTTACGTTCCGTGGTCCCTAGGTTCCAAGAACCATCTTCGTCTGAAAAGTTTACAGATACGTGTCACCTTAATGTCGACACGATAACCGTCGTCATTTTGCACATAATACTTCCAGACAAATACACATGATAAAATGAGATACATTCTCTTACGAGTTAAGTTAATAAGTAAGATATTACCAAGGGGGGTGAAAATTGGAAATATTTTCAATAAAAAAAACTAATCAAGCACTTTAACTACTACGGTACCAAACAACACAAAAAAAATTAAGTGCTTTTATCGTGTAAATGATTCCTTTTAGGAAAAAACTGAAAAACATTTTTCCTTGTTAAAGCCTAACAATAATTCTGTTTAACAGCATGCTACTATTTGTTGTTAAAAATATGTACTTGTATATATATTGAACAGGAGTAATTCATTGGTTCGTTGATATTCTTCAAATTACTTATGCCCTTTTTACTTCTGCGAATACTTTAGAGAAGTAGTTATTTTAAAATCTTAAAATGTCTGTAACTTTTTCAGTATTCATTTTAAGGGGAAAAAGTAAAACTTATTTTCCCTCTTTAGAACCAAACATTAATCCTTTTGGTAAAAATCTGGTACTTTTGCTTTCATGTTACACATTTCCGTTTCTTGATTCCCACAAAAAGCCTTATACCTAGAGATAAGATGTTACACATCAAAAATAATTTATACCATCCTTAGTATACACAGTGTCAAAATTGTTCACATTCATTTAAAAAATAATATTATCATCAAATATTTTCTGAAACCTTTTTCTGAAAAAAATTTTTGATACCAAACCCATTTTTGTTTTTCAAGGTGCGACATTTGGATAAAAAGGACATTGGCCACTTTTTTTCTGGGGTAGTGAGTTTGGAGATGTTTCAGCGCCTGCAGGCCGAGGCTCCTTAATGAATAATAAACTATCCTTACTAATATTATAAATGCGAAAGTAACTCTGTCTGTCTGTCTGTTTGTTACCTTTTCCCGGCTGAACGGCTGAACGGATCGTAATGAAATTTGGCAAGGAGATAGATTATATCCTGGGGATGGACATAGGCTATATTTGTCTAAAAAAATAAATTTTAAACGGGTTAAAAAAATATATCTTAATTTTATGTAATGTGTGTCATAGATATACAAGCTGTTAGTGTCATTCCTCTATGTCTGCCGAGCAATAGCTTTCAAGGCGTTTTGCTATTGTAAGGAACTAAGTAGAGAGTAAGAAAAAAATAAAGATCTTGAAAGTTTGTAGTGTCGCCATATTTGTTTCAATTTTCAATACCGTTTTTTAAATTGCAGAAAAAAATCATGTTTCATAGACACATAAATAGTGAGTGTGTGTCATTTCTCTATGTCCACGAGACCTCGCCGCGTCAATTTTCTCCTTGGGGCGAACCCGTCCGCTTATAAATAAACAGCTTTTATCGTTGAATGATTTCATGATTTATTTCATGAAAATCTGCTCTCATAAAAAAGTTAGTTTTATAGACATTCAATAGGTCTCTCTCTCTCTCTCTCTGAAGACCAATCTATGAATCGTTACAAATTTATTTCCTTTATTTTTTTAGTTTGATTTGATACAATATGATTTCACTAAAAATCAATTTCTACCCCTTCCTATTTTCATTTCCACATTACGAAGTTTCACTTCTTCCACGCGGAGGGACTCCACGCAATATTTTTGCATGCAATTAAAAACTATTTTTTAATGATACCAAAGAAGTATAACTTCTCATGCGCGTACCTAAGTACACGCAACCATTTTTTTTATTTAATTTCTTTTATATATTTTTTTTCTCCCTACCTAGGGCACTCATAATTCTTTTAAATTTCACGTGTATGTTTTCAATGTCATTCGAGTTGTACAATTTATTTTTGTCAAATTGGTCATTATTTATACTTTGTTTCATTTTGGAAACACACGTATTTTAGGTATTATGACAAATAAAAAAAAATAGTTTCACTAACACTCTTAGGTTTTTATTGTGTGGATAGTTTCAAGTTTAATATTATGTAGGTACCCTATATAAATTCTAAAACTTATAAATTTCTTCGAAATTTATTCATAGGTTTCTAGGGCCTACTAATATTTTCTATTTGTCAATTTTGTTATTTTTTTTTACAGTACCTAATTATTTGCAAGGAGTTTGGTTTAGTGTTTATAATTTATCTGCTGAGCGTCAAGAGTCTTAGGGCTGCTGAGACCGAAGACCAGAAATATTTATCAATTATGTAATATATTGTTGAAAAATTTGAATTTTACTATTTCAGGAAAGTTGATTTTTTTTATTAATTAGAATAGTTACGTGTGATTGCCATCTTAATTAATTTCATATTAAACATTATGTTTGGTTGAGTGTGAGATTATTTTATTTATGTATGTTTTAATTTCATTTAATTTCTTGTATATATTCTTACCTACCTACTTCTATTAAATTTCAGGCGGATGTTAACATTGTCATTCCAGTTGTATAAATTTTTTTGTCAAATTAGTTGCTATTTATACTTTTTGTTTCATTTTGGACTATGTTTTTTTTTACTTAATTCAAAGATTTGTGGTGTGTACAGGGAGTGATACTTATCTCTATTAATTTCTATACTCCTTTGGATAAGCGGAATATTGCCACCACAGTTTTACATATAAACAAATCCTACAAATGTTTTAAACATTATGACAAAAAAAATAGTTTCACAAACATCCTTAGTTTTTTTTTTGGTGTGTATAGTTTGAAGTTTAATTTTATGTATATACGTAAATTCTTAAACATATAGTTATTTATTAATTTATTTAGATAATTATTCATAGGTAGGTAATAAGCTTTCTTTTTGTCAATATTGATATTTTGGTAGATATGAGTATACAGTAAATGCCTACATTCTTAAATTCCTTTATATCTCTTTCGATTTGGAGTGTTTCCGAGCCATTCGGGGTCCACAACATCACCCCCCCCCCCCCCAGGTGCTTAAAGCCCCAAAATTTCGAAAGTTAAAATTTTTTTAAACATCTATCTCTTTCGATTTTAAGTGTTTTCGAGCCATTCAAAGTCCTCGAACGCCCCGCCCCCTTCTGGGAACAAAGCCCTAAAATTTCGACAATTTCAGGAATTTCAAATATCAATTATTTCGAGATGTAGTGTTCCAAACCATTCGTGGTCCTGAACATCCACTTTCCGCAAAAGTGAAAGCCCTAAAATTTCGAAATATAAAAATATATATAATTGGATGTTGGCATGTATGACGTCGATAAACTCTTACATCGTTTGACCGATCGCCATGAAAGTTGGCACATCGAAGTGTTTTTATCATGGAGAAGGTTTTTATGCTAACCATTTTTTTTGTAACTCGCCGCTAGATGGCGCTGTAGCACATCAACTTCTAGACCTTTCAACCGATCGCCATGGGTAAACAGAAAACCATAGGTCACAGATACACAAACAGTAATTATGTGTCATTTCTTAATGTCCACCACACTGGACATATCGCTATCCATTGTGCTGTAACTCGCGGACAATATATCACCCGGTGTTCAGCCCGGACAAAGCCGGGTACTGCAGCTAGTAGTAAATAAATATTCTGCTAACAAAACTTTAACTGGTGAAACAGTGATTTCATTATGAAACTATGCTAAAAGTTGTGAAATTCTTTAAAAAAAATCAGTAAGGATCATATTATTGAATTAATAACGAAAGTTTCACTTATAAATTAAATTCGTTCCAGGCAAATTTGAAATTTTCTATGAAGTAGATTGTATTCAATACCTGTGGATGTCCCTTTTACATCCAAAGAGGCAACCCCGAAAGGTGAAAATTGTATTTAGAATAGTTTTTGCAGCCGGTGTGGATTGTGGACTGTGCTAAGTAGTGGTGTGTGTCTTTTTGGAATGGTAAGCATAGTATACCTTGTAAGATTCTTCTGCACGTTGTCTACTGTGGGCCCGTCGGATGGTCAATAGTGAATGAGCGATCGTACTTACCATTTTAAAGTGTAGCAATCCACAGATGAATGATGATCAGTTTTAAAAGTTCGCGATTAAAACCCAATGATTTAAAGTATTTTCCCTTATTTCAATTGTTTTGAATACCAACAGTGTGGCTTATGCTATTTCATAAAAAAAATATTATGAATGCCACAACTAGTTCAGTAATCTCGGGCCGACCTGATTCCCGAAACAACCAGAAAAGCAACGCCTATTCACGCCACTCCTGCCTCGGGAAACCCAAAAAATTTCCAGGCTGCCAAATGAGTCTTCGACAATAGCCTGAGGCGTGATGGTGCCTTTGAAGTGGAAGAGGTGTAGGTAATCTAGCCAGGCACGCGTGGCATGCCTTACGTCAGTGTACGGCGCGTCACATCAGTGGCTGTGCGAGGCCGCCAGCCATATCCGAACATGGCGCGCATCGTGGTACTGTCTGCGTTCGTAACAATATACAGTGTGCTTGTATCGGCCTTTATATACTAGTAATTAATAAATTTATAACGCCCCTTTCAATGCCATGATAATTCCTTTATGTAATTTGATCCCTTCCTTTTGAACCCCCGCAAGGCTTCTCCGTGAACATGAGATAGCCTGTAAGCAAGAAGTTGCGAAAGGAAGCAAGGATGTAGCCTGTGACCTTGACCCGGGCATGGTCGGGTGTGTGTGTCGCCAGGGCTGGCGCACCACCTTGGCATGGACGGCCCGTGGGCGGCGGCGGCGTTCGCGCGAGCCGCCCCCGGCTACCCGCAGCACTGCCTGCCGCCGCACTGCGCGCCGCCGCCGCACTTCCACCACGTGCTGGCGCTGCAGGGGGCCGCGGCGGCGGCGCTGCAGCCGCCCCCGCGCCTGCCGGACCCAGGTAACCCGCGCTCAGCGCTCAGCGCCCAGCACTCAGCACGGGCCCAGGTTACTACAAGCTGGACTTGCATTCGTCTCAAGTTTATTATCAATTCACAGGCTCAGGTTCAAACAAGCCCTACTGGACTTGCATTCGTCTCAAGTTTATTATATATTCGCGGGCTCAGGTTCAAACAAGCCCTACTGGACTGGGAAGCCTTTTTTCACAGACGAGAGAGTCAAACGCCCGATCGTGCATCTTCGTTTTTTTTTTGTTCATTGTAAATACATATGGCGGTGTTGATAATATGATACTAATGGTCAATTAGGTTAGGTTATCTACATTATAAATACTTTAAAACATTGTGGACGGTTGATTTGGTTAGGATAGCTACATTAAAGTTACGGAAAAAAACATGAACTTCTGGGATCTTCGGGTTTTGGCTCTCTCGTCTGTGAAAAGAAGGCTTCCCCTACTGGACTTGCATTCGTTTCAAGTTTATTATAAATTCACAGGCTCAGGTTCAAACAAGTCCTACTGATCTTGCATTGGTCTCAAGTTTACTATCAATTCACTGTCAGTATTATTTATAGCATATTTTAAATTAAAATTTATTTCATTCTAAGAAAACACTCATAATTCTCTTTTCGATGCTATACAGAAAAAGTTTAAATGAATTTTTACAGATTTCATATAAAATATAAATGTTCTGTATTTATAACCATGTGCAAGTACAACTAAAAACCTTTTTAAATTTTTTTATTGATATCAGTCAGCAGTTGACGTACACAACTTGAATCATACAATATTGAGTATATATTATTAAACATGTTTTGTGATCCAGAATGCAATATGTGCTACAGATATAAACTTTGGAGCTTGTTTAACTCACAAACTTGTCTGTTTTATTGACAATTCTGCCCGCAAAAATACTAGATTATTTGTAAACAATTTTATAGATTAAAATGAGGGAAAAAATTTTGGGGCAATTCATAAACTGCAATATAATAATTTCATTGCAAGACATACATTAGTTTTCCATACAGGTCAAAATCCCCCATGACCAAGCTCAAGAACTTGATCAGAGAATTCGTAAGATTTTCTTAAAAATTAATTTTTTTTTCTATATACCTGAAAATTTCTGATCATAAGCGTATTACGTTATAGGATAACTGTTTTATAATTTTACTGAATATACAAACTCAGGTAAAAATATTATTATTAATTTTTGGTTAAGTTAGTATTAATACCTTAAACTTTTCTCAAATGGATTAATTAGCAACTTCTACTTGCAAAATTCTTTCGTGAATTAATTGCAGATGTATAATTAAAATGAAGTTAATTTCATACATTAGAATTTCAGGTAATTTTTTGGAAATATTAGCTTCAAAGTTTAAAACATGGTTTTTCTCGAATTATAAAATAATTGATACATAATACCGAACAATAATGATAATAAATAAGATTACCTACACAAATAAATTGTTCAAGGAATTTAAATATAAATATTTACTTACCGGATAAATAAAATAAGATCAGTTTCCATAAAGGAGTTACCAACGTGAAATCAATGGTTAAAGCAAATTTAACATATTAAGTAATAAGTTTGTTCAAACGAATGACGGAGACACGTGATGCGAGTGTGTGTTGTGTGTTGCCAGTGGCCGAGCACCCAGGGGCGTCGCCCGCCGAGGCGCTGGGACCCATCAGCATCAGCGTGCCCGGCCCGGCGGCGGAGGACAGCCACCGGAGCCCGCCGCCCGCCGCCGACGTCGGCCTGCTGACCACGGCCCCGCGGCGCCTCGCCGCCTCCCCTCCCGCCACCGCGCACTCGTCCTCCTCCTCGTCGCCCGCCGCCCCCGCCCGCCTCGCGGCGCTGCACGCGCACCACCCGCCCCCGGCCTACTTCGGCGCCGCCTCCAGCCTCTTCCTGAACGCGCCCTTGCTGCCGCCCGCCTGCCACTGGCTCTACTCGCAGCTGTACGGCCAGCACGCGCTCGCGGCGCCGCTGCACTTCGGGGGCGGCGTCGCGGCGCTCGGCGTCCCGCTGCGCGCCGACACGGACGACGAGTCGTCGGACGAGCACCGGCCCAACGGCGCCGGCAAGAGGCCGGTCACGGTCGTGCGGTCCGCCGACCGCGAAAATACCCGGCGCCTCCACCAAAACTGCTCGCCCAAGCCCCTCCACCAAAACGGCTCGCCCAAGTCCCTCCACGAAAGCGTCTCGCCCAAGCGCATTCACCACAACGGCTCGCCCCAGCACCTACACCAAAACGGCTCGCCCCAGCATCTAAACCAAAACGGCGCGTCCAAGTCCCCGCCCCCGGCCGCGGGCAAAGACATATCCCCTTGCGCTGGGGCGCCCAGGTCGGCGAGGCAGTCGGACGTGTGGAGGCCCTACTGAAGGACTCGTGGTCGCGAGCAACTGTGTATACTCGTGTGACGTGCACTACGTACTTGCAGACACGCCACCTAACGGAACATGTTGTTGATTCTGGTTCGGACTTATGCAACAAGAATCCTTTAAAGACTTATATATCCATGTTCGTTCCCTCCCCCCCAAAAAATGTGTTTCTTTATCTAGATCACAATAAAATTTTTGCCTTCATGTAAAAATGGTATTTTATTCATGTTCACTTGTGTGTAGTTATTTTTAGATTGCTTCATTATCAATACTTTTAAGTTTTTTTATTGGTACCTTGGTTAGCAAGCTATTTGTTAAATAGCCTTTAAGATTACAATATGAGCACATCAGAAAAATATTATAACAAACCCTTTAAGTACACAAATATAAAATTTTTGGTAAGAACTGCCAAACTCAAGGTCTGTATCCTCACTGATAGTTATTTTTCAAATACATAATTTTAAAATGCATGGCCAAAGTAAGATGATGCATCTGTAGTTGTATAAAATATAAAAAAAAACATAAAAATTATAACAATAACATTAAATGTTTGCTCTTCCCGCTTCAAACAAAACTATTACTAAAGAATTAACAAAACAATTCGTTACATCAAAACTGTTGCATAAAATTGTGTACACAAACTGATAATACCTACATAAAAAAAATTATTTTACATTTAAAAATTTTTTTTATGAAATTATATTTTTTTGGCGCGTATTGGAAAAATTATGAAAAAGAATTTTGATTATGCGCGCGCACCATGCAACGAAATTTTCTCATGGTAAGATAGCGGACCCATTTGTATGAACATAAACCCATTAAAAGGCACTGTTATAAAAATTAGGGAACATACCAAATTATGTTTCAAATGAACCTTATGAAAGTGAAACTACCCTGAAACATATTTGGTAAACTTAAGTGATAGTAAAGAGTAATCTCAATTTTAAAACCTTAGTATACTGGTATTACAAAAAATATAATACATATTCTCCTTGAAGATGTCGATCATACCTAGCAGCGCAGGGATTTAAGCCGCCCTTCGTAGCTTAGTCGGATGCTCACTGGCTTACGGTGCGAGGGGTCCTGGGTTCAGGTCCCGGGTAAGTCATGAGTATAAATTTGTGGTTGCTTATATTTTTCACTAATTTGTTGAATTCAATAAAATTGTTAAACGAAACTTTCAAACTATGAAACCATAATATAAATTAAAGGGGTGACGAAAACCACGAGCCAGCCAAATATTAAAATTTAAAAAAATTGGATAAAGTGCGCGGTTACTAAGCTAAAAAAACGGGGTTCAAAACTCGGCAGTGAAAATAATTTAATTTTTAATTACAGATTTCTTGATTATACAACTTTTGGTTTATGCAAATATACCTATGTAAATAAATTTTATTTTTTTATCGTATTGCTAAAATTTTATTAAATACATCGCTCAGTACTATATTGAATTTGATTATTTCATAATAGGTAATCATACATTTAAAGTAAGTATATAATATTAAATTAATTACGTTTCTTAGGAAATGAATTTCCATGAACTCGCATAGCTACATAATAAAACATAACTATATAATATTACAAAGATCCTTTGATACTTTATCATTTATAGTATTCTTACGTGTGCAGGCACTAAATAGTATTTCCTTTTTAAAGAATTTTAACCAGGCTGGCAGTATTTCAATAAAATTTCCTATGAAAAATCAGGTCCAATCCGGGGTTTAGTGTTTTTTCAAGTATATTTCTTTTTTATCGGAGACGTTTCATTATATAGTTTAAACTTTCACTCTGCGAAACGAAAGACTCGATAGTCGAAGAAGCTGCTGCGATAGGGAACTCTAGCGGCGGCTGTGGAGTGGCGTTCATACATTTAGAGATTGATACTGAATATTGGATCATTTAATTATAAACACTTATTTATTGTTAATATTAGTGATAAAAATTGTGTTAATAAACTTTTTCAAGTGTATTTATATAAGTGAGGTCATGTATAGTATATATGTATTATCAATTTTATATTATTACATTTATATTAAATAAATAATAAAAATTAATAAATTAGAATAAACATTTGCATTCGTATATTGATCTTCCTTATTAATTAAAATCCATTTGGATACTTTTACTAAATTAAATATTTAATATTATAGGCCCTACACATGTATACATCAATACTGAATATTGAGTATTTATTTAAATATTTTTATTTGCAATAAATTTTAAAATAATTTAGTGTCTTAAATTCTGTTGAAGAAAACTCGTAACCCGCGTACATAAAAAAACACACATTTTTTAAAAAACAATTAATGTAGCCTGACAAATGATTTCTTTAGTAAATAAATTAATGACATTATGGCACTAATATATGTATTCACAATCTCAGTTTGGCATTCGGGTATAAATTAATGTATTACATTTTATTAAAGCTTTAATTATAAAAGTATACCTTGATACCTAAAGTTATAATTTTTTTAGTAGTTATAAAATTTATTTTGTAAACTTATCTTGCTGTGTTGTTTTAAATTTAGTCCATGTAAAAAAAAGATTTATTTTAAATGATTAATAATTTACACTCAGCCCCAGTGCCAGTATATTTCAAATATTTAATTACGCTACATTATATTTTGATTGTTGTGAAATATTTTGATTTGTGAAGTAAAACTTTTTTTATTTAATAAAAAATTTAAATTTAAGATGTAATAAAAATATATATTTTGATTGCATTAAATTTGTATTAAAAATTTGCAAAAATATTGTAAAACCATAAATTATTTTGGATTTCATATTTCAGCCTCGACGCAGTGGTACTATTGACAATAATAGTTTGTGAGACACAATACACTTTATTGTAACTTCATTTAGTTTGCAACGTTTTACTGCTTCCAACAAATATTTGTCGTGGTATAGGGATTTTGTTACATTAAAACATACAAAGAAGATGGGTAAAAAAACACTAAGAAAGGTGATATTGGGAATTCCGTGAACTAATTTTTTGCCACAGTTAACTGTCACTTGCCTAGTACAATACATCAGCACATTTTCCAGTTCACATTTATGTTAAATATATGTAATATATTACAATTATTTTTATGTTTCGTAGTGTGCTGTGTCGTGAATATACAAAGCTAGAGTAAAAAAAAAAACATAGCGGTATAGTTTCCAGATGATAAACAGTTGAATAAAATTGTTAAAATTTCAAGATAAATTTACTGCATAAACAAAACAAATCACACCCTGAAAAGAGTACGGCTTTATAACCAAGGCTATACATAGGTTTCTCCCCCCACGCCTTCATCATTTCACAATCTAAATCTTCTTTTACACTCATAAATGTACGGGTTATTTTTACTCACTTTTGTGACGACATGGTTGTATTAACATGTTTTAAGAAATATTTACCGATTTTAATTTAGAAAATACTCTATATTGGAACAAACTGTTAGATGTTTCATACGTCTGGACGAAAATTTATTTTCAGTAAAAAAATTTGGATTTTTCAGAAAGTTAATGACAATTTATTATACTTACATATATTTTATTTCGTTAGGAGCTTTTGAATTATTTTAATTGTCTATGAGTTGTTTTATATGGTTTGGTTCATTTTCACTTCTTACATTAATGTAAAATATTTATAAAGATATTATGTTAATATTATTTTTACTCTTAATAATTGTAAATTGTTAACACGTCAAATTATTTATAGTTTAAGTACGAGTACAGTTGTTTTGTTATAATTGAATTGATAAAAAAATGGTATTTTTAAACTACTATTTTGAATTATTTTGTTAAACATAGTTTATGTCTGTATTAATTAGAGCCAAAAATGATTAATATATTTTTTTCCTTTTACTTAAATTTTATTAAGTTCCTATTTAATTTTTTTTCCACTTTCTGAGCAGAACTTTGGAAACTAATTAAATTACAAATTCAAAGCACAAGCAATGAATTTAAAAAAATATATAGCTCTTCCAAATATTATTATGTTATAATTAATAAAGTTTTGTTGATGTTCTTGTTTTTTTTACTTTGATGTACAAACATCCAGTAGCAGTCGCAAAACACGAAACTTGAAAGATACTGCAATCATTAGCCCATAATCTATGAGTCATTAAATGCAGTACAAAAAATTAACTGCCAACAGTTTTTTTAACTAAATAGAATTAATATAGTGCATATCAATTAAATTCTCGTTTTCCTGGGATTAAATGCCTGACGATTGAACGGGATACAGCCAGCACTGAAAGGAAATAAGCTATTTTATTTTGCATTCCACTGCTGAAAACCACAGAGTAACTATGTAAAAACTAGAAGCAAAAACGGTATTTCTTCATTTACAATAACAGAAAACTGTTATAATTATACGAAAATAAAGTTTAAATATTGCAGCTTCGTGAATCCATAAAAAATTCTCCAAACTATATTAATACATTTTAATTGGTTATTAATATTTTTTGTTAATATGCCTAGTAATATTGTGCATTTTCTTTAATCTATTCCATAGTCAAGAAAACGTATGCTACAAAGTTATAAAAAAAATTAGTTTCATTACAATATTCATTTTTGTTCATTACTAAAGCTGAAAGGTGATATTGATAATAATCTTCTCAACACATAAACATGTATTTACTGAACATGTACGTTTGTCTAACACATACGGACCTTAACCTCATTCCCAGCTTATATTGTCAAAATTAACTTAACTTATTTACTTAAATAGGCCTACCAATATTTTACCGGTATTATTTAAGCTCTAATTCCAGCTGATATAGATATTTCATACAAATTTTTTTTATCTGTCTATGCCGAAATGGCTTCAATCATTAAACGTTTAATTTAGAAAAACTATCTCAAGGGCGTATTTTAAAAAAAGTGAAAAATAATTTATTGTTTCCATATATGACATTTCAAGCTTTTGAATTAACTCTAGGAATATATATTTTTATATTTATTTGTGATGTATGGCTTTTATCATATAAATATTAACCATCTGCAACAGTAGATAAATTAAATTTGATAATTTTATTTACGTTTAACTTAATGTACGATTTAATAAATCTAAATAGTTATCAATAAAACTATTCAAGTAATGATATCAGTGTTTATTTCCCGCCATATGTGTTTGTTAGGTTAATTAAAAAATAAAATTTATAGCACGAAAATTACTACACCATGCTTTTGAAAAAATGTAATTCCCCTTTTTTTTAATTATTTCTTTCTTTCGCCACTTTAATTTTTTATAATGCAAAGTAATTTATATTTTTTAATTTAACTTTTTATGGCTTTTTTGAGGAAGAATATTTCAATGACTTCAATATTAAAATGAGAGTTATAACACAATAAAACAATAAAATAACTTTCATTATTCTGGACTCTGAAACTAAACTTTTAGTTGACAATATATTATTTTATTAAATTTATGTATCATTTTTATATTTAATTTTTGTTTGTAGAAATGTTAATAATAAATCAGTTAATCTAATTTTTTTTTGTTGAAATTACCCAGTATATAATAAGTTTTGTAATTCAAATGGACGCGCTTCTGACTCACCAAGACATAAGGAAATACCGCCTCTTAAGACAGTAAAGAATTATTGTTTACGCATGCTGACAAGATATTAAGTGTATGTTAATAACGCTATTTTGTAAATATACAAGATAAGTAATTTTTTTTTTGTTTAATCTGGGTTACTTCTTATTACACTACAATGAGGGTAAGTGCTTTTATTGGCTAAAGAGCCTTTAACAGGGTAATAATATTTATACACAAGATTTATTTCTAAAAGATTTTTTTACAAAGATTTACCAGAGAGATGATGTTACACATACAGCTTTCAGTTGTATTAAAGTAAAAACAATTCCACCCCAGATAATGTTTTTTTTTTTTTGATCGCAAGCAAATTTTTTCTTCTAAAGTTACAGCATTATTCGCTCTGGAAAGCTGTCAGATTAATCTAACTAAATACATTTTACGGAAACACATACCTGTATCCGGACCTTGTCTTAAAGACTCATGACTTAAATTCTTTTGATATTAGGATTATGCTATTATAATATGATAAAATATATTTTCGTAAAACCCTCAATAAAATGTATGAATTGAAATTTAATTTTATGAATGGGTATAGCATGATTATGAAAACTTTATTTTTATTTACCTTTTCAAATAACTCAAACAGTAAAGGTTTTCAAATGTATTTTTATTGTATTATTTTACTTGCAGTACATTTCAAACGTATGCATTGCGTTTAACAAATAACGTTCTTGTAATTGTAATATATAGTACGGAAAACTCTACACATGTTACAAATATTCAGTATGAATTTAAGTAGCAGTTACATATCTAGGATTGTTTTAAAATATATATTTATATTGTATCACATGTAAAAGATTAAATTGAACACTTATGATCACAAATTAACTTAAAAATTGGTCATTTTATATCAGTATTCAAGAGCTGAAAATTTTTAGTTATAAGATTTATTTATAGTTTTTAACATAAATAATTAAAAAGTATAAAACTGAAAAAAATAGGGTCTGAGTTTAAGACATGGTGAATTAACATCATTGAGATTTTAAAAAGAGGTATTAAAATAGCAAATGGATAGTGTTAACATCTAACATTTCTGAGTTTTTAAACTGAACATATAAACTCACTCATTTACATATATAAAAGAGAGCATAAACGTAACTTTATTTTTTTTTAGATTACCACACGTACATACTATATAAATATCTCCTTATGCTGCCTAAATTGCAAAATTATTTTTTTTAATTTATATTCTTTAGAATCCTTGATGCGGTGCTTGTTTCTTACAAGAAAATAAGTTTTCCCTTTTTTCCTGCAACATATATAGTAAACATAACAATTTAATAATTTTTGTATAATCATAAAGTACACCACAGAATTGTAAAAAATATTATTACTGAATATATATCATTTTGAAAAAGTACAGCTTTCTTTTTTTTCATTTTAATGGAGAAATTTATAGGTTTGGGAACTAAAGTTTACAGTTTTACTATAAATGTTTATTAATAGCTATATTTATTAAAATTAAAACAAATGAAGCCAGAAAGTTAATAAAGTAAATAGTATTGTCAAAGTTATAGGGCCTACACATTATTTGTTGATCATTCTTTCACAAAACCATTATTAATGCGTTTTATACTCGGTCAAACAGCAATACATATTTAACAATCACATATTTTAACAATCACAGTGACTACAATGTGTAATATTATTTAAATTTTTTATATATGAATGTAGTTGATTCGGGCAATGACCAATAAGCGATCAGATAACTCGCCTCCCGCCGATGTGATTCCCAGCAAGTTACCAACCCCATGTTATTCGCTAGTGGGAAACATGACGGACGTTACTTCCAGTAAAAATGAACGCCTGGCCTAGATTATGTCAACCAGCTGCTGTAAACCCATCTATTCTCCGTTTACCTTTCCTGAGGTGAAACACCCTTAAAATTTATATTTAATAACTATATTAATTTTAATTATCCATACTTTTGTGTTCATACAAATTTTTCTTTAACTAAAAGAAAACTTATCATCCAAATTACGTGGTTGGTGGTTATTTTTTATTTAAAAATAGAATGCTTACTATTTTAACAGGGGTCTATCATAAATCATAACACTTTGAAGTAGTGCAAAAGATAGATTGCTGGTTTATACGCAGTGGAGGTACTTTCCCCAACACTGAGGATATCCCAGTTCAAATCTTTAGTAACGAAAGAATCTTGAATAACAAGAGTAAAGCCGTGTTAATTTTTTCCGCAATAGTTTAAAGATATTTAGTAAAGTTTGTATAATTTTTCGGCTAATAGTCAGTCTTAGATTTTCATTGATTTTAAACTGAAAAACCCGCTATGCTAATTTGGATGTCAGTTTCATACCAAAGAATTCTAATGCACACAGCTCCACTCTATGTTTGATTTTAATGAATATAGGTCTAAGTCTTAGAGAAGAAACGGATGTTGTTTTTAACATTTCTCAAACTAATAAACACATAATAATAAAATAATACACTGTGAGACTTAATAAAATGCGTATTAATATAATGTACTTATTTATTCAGTATTAATTATTTATTGTACTATTTTTAATGTATTTTCTATTTACTAATAGATTATTTTTCAAATGATGTAATAAGTCTTCCAATAAATGAAAACAAATATTTGCGATCTATAAGTGTAAATATTGGGAATAATATATTAGGTATGTTAAGATATACACGGAGACTATTTAAGAAAATATTTACTCCAGTTCATTACGTGGTGTCGTTATTTAATTTTGCAAATGATTTGGTCCTATTTCTAATAAAAATTGGTAAAGAACACAATAAATTATGTTGTTCATTGGAAGTCATTTTAACAGTTTTACTTCGACATTCTTATGAAATACCTGAATTTACTTATAAATAAAATGTGTGCAGTTTGTAGTTTAAATGTATTAAGAGGTTTCTTCATACTAACGCTGTATTTTGAGGAAAAAATCAGTTTTATAACCGAAAGCCACTTAACTTGTGAGATATTTAAAAAGGCTATATTCCTTGTTATTTCCGAGTATAAAAACAAAATTCATGAAAATCTTTGACTTCAAGAGGTGAATGGTTTTGCCAGTATTTTTAAATTTATTCGCACTGAAGCTGTATGTATAGATTGTTATACAGCTTTTTTTTTGTTCATCTGGTTGACCTCGGAAAGAATACATTGTAGTAAAAATATTTATCATGCTGGCATTCTCCTTTCAACACTTTGGCATCGTCAACCCAAATCGAACAAACCCTTACAGGTAAGTCATCCCAGAATTTCGTAGATGGTATGAATGATATTTCCCATAGAAGTTTTAAATTATAACCAATATTTAAGAGTGAATTTACGGGTTGAATTTAAAACAGATCTGTTCGGAATCAACATAAATATTTTACTTTTAAATTTTGAAAATAAAAAATAAAAATATTATTTTATTAAATTTGGGATGATACGAATATAAAACCCAATACCGCACTATTTCTTGTGTTTGCACGCCATTTGCAAGTGATTTAAGCAAGGAACTCTAGCACACTGCAAATCACCAATACGTAAAAAAAATATTCGCGGATTCATTTCGTGATAGGCTGAAATTTAAACATGTGTACAATTCTGCTGGTTCTGCTATTGGCTCGCAGTTTAACTGGAGCTCTCTGGGCCAATGAGAGACTATCGACCAAAGAAGCGTAGAATCACAAGCTACCCAGTGGAGACGCCTCACAATTTAGTACCCAATGAACACGCGTGTTTGCTTGAGATGTGCAGAGGCTAATGGAGGCTAATGGAGGTCGTTGAATCCGCGAATTTTTCCGGTATCTACCAATACGGGCTTGTCACCTCGGGCATGAAGTTAGTACCACGATTCGGAGCAGTGAATTGCTTTGGAGCTGAGGTGGGTGGCAGATCCTCGTGCAAACTCCCCGGCTAACTCGAATCTCGCGTCTCCTGTGAGGAAAAACAAACATGCGAGCGAGTCTTTCACTACTGGCCAGAGAGTACCTACTCGGTAACGAGCGAGTTCATGTGTCTCACGTTGCAAATTCAATTAGGAAACTCTGGCACCAAATTGAACTTAGAATTCTTAAAATAATGCCGAGCGTGATCAAAATACGCAAATTGTGTTTTCAACTACATTTCTTGTCGCGAATCACACGCAGTCTCCAAACCCGCCGCCGGAATTCCTATCCGAATAAGCTACCTCGACTATTGAATCATTCGATTTGCAAAGCGAAATTTTAAACTATATAATTAACGGCTCCGTTCGAACAAAAAAAAAGTATTTGAAAAAAATTCTACACCCCAGCTTTGGGCCTGATTTTCAACAAGGAATTTTATTAAAATACTGCCCATCTTGTTAAAATTCACTAAATGCTTTAGAGTTTACCTTTGGCTTTGTGAACTTTGGTTCGCGCCATTCGCCACAGATGGCAGCACCATAGTTAAACATTTCCGTTCAATGCAACTTCCGTTCAATTCAATAAATTATGCCTAACGAATGCCGTATAACGAGAGGTAAAAAGGTTATACATAAAACATGTTTAAAGGCTAAAAGTACGACCACTATAACCCCATAAGCCCAAATATTTAATGAGGTTCAACTAATTTACTTTAGGTCACAAAACACGACCCTGCGTAAAGATATGGTTCTAAGTAATGAATAAAATACAACAACAAAAAAAACCAAGCATACAGTAGCCCGGGGCAAAACGGACCCCTTAAGGACTCTTATGCTGCTAAAATTACATAATTGGAAATAATATTCTTTTTTTTTATTATAATTACTACACATGTAAGTAATGATGCAGGGTGGTTATTTAACACATAAAATGAATAGGATGTATCATTTTAAAGTTTTAAGTTGATAATGTGAAATGGCCATTTTACCCCATAGGTGGGGCAAAACGGCCACCTTTTAATTAAAACTAAAAACACATGTTTTATCACTTAAACTGCACACTCATCACAAATGAAATCATATTTAGCCTTGCCATAAACTCCAGCACAAATTTCGTGGAACCAAATGTCACAACCACTGCACTGAATCCATGGTTCACCTTCTTCATCATCGTAAAAGTCTTCTTCACATTTGCTACATCTATTATGTTCCTGCAGTGTCTTTTTTTGGTTGAATTGTTCTATTAGTTCCACTTGTAGAAGGTCCAAGGCATATTACCCAATGCTGGGGCTTTTTTTTACCTTCACTTGCTTTGGCAGCATAACCTTGAGAGACCGTTTATTTTTTCTTTTCTTGCATAGCACATAATTATACCAGTTTCAATCGTTCCTTCCTCTGTGCTAGCCTTTCAGCTTGCTTAACTATTTTTATGTTTTCTGGGCTAGTTAGGCGACGCACAACTGTGGTTTTTGGTTTCCGTTTCGGAGTAAAGTTTACCTTTCTTGGTAATGGTATCAAATCATGAAACATTTTCAATGATTTACAGTCGTTTGATTTTCGTTTACAGATTTCTTTGTCCAATGAATCATCTGTGTTTATAACTTGTTCGTGGGATTGTTCAACAGAAACCACTGAACAAAGTTCCATGTTTTCTTCAGGTTGTTCACGGTTAATTTCAGTGGCCACAGTATCTCGTATCTCATTATAATCTCCACTGGTATCCACTTCTTCATACTCTGGAGGCTCCAGAGTATTTTTTGGGTGATCTGGATATTCTTGGTCTTCCATGTCTTCACATTGGTGTCACCAGACTCATCCAAGTGTACATTTGCTGTAGGCCCACTAGTCACCTCACATGGAGCAAAGCTTTCTTCTTGGAACACATTATCATCAAATGGACAGATGCCTGTGATTATGAAACCTGTGATGGCAGTGTGCATGTGGCTGCTTGCAGATATGCATGAGTGAACATTGCTGAGAAATCATCTCTGGTAAGAGCTCTACCAGGATGATTTCTCATAAACATCCTGCAGTTATCTCTGTAAAAACTCTTGAGTGGGTTGAAAAATGTTCGGTCTAATGGCTGTGTCCAATGGGTAGTATGTGGAGGAAGGCACACCATTTCAATTTTGTCTTTGACTGCATACTCAAGAGTTTTGCTAGACTTGCAGTGGGATCCAAGACCATCTAGCACCAGAAGTGCAGGCTCTTCATTGCTTGGGAGATGTTTCTGGAAATGTTTAATCCACATAAGGAATGTACCTTATCCATGTATCAACTTTTTGTAATAGTTACAAAAGTACCATGAGGAAACCTGGTCTTGAGTTTTTCAGGAAGTCTCTTCCCCTTGAAAATTATAAAAGGTGGTATATAATGTCCACTAGCAGAGAAATATGGCACAAAAGTTGTTAGGACTCCCCTTTCTGAACTTTGTATTTGGTAGGAAACACGTCTCCCTGTTTTTCCTATGATTAGTTTTGTACCGGACACCATGGACAAACCAGACTCATCACAATTGTAAACTCGAGACACATCTCTGTCAGCCCCTCTGATCTTTTGTGCACTATTAAGACGTTTAAAATAACTTTTAATTGCGGTTCTGTTCATGGAGCTAGCTCTTGCTAAAGAAAGTCCAGTTGGTTTCCTTAATGTTATATCTGGGTGTCTATTACGAAATCCAGAGAACCAATCTTCACCAGCTAATTTATTCTCACTCTCGAAATTGTTTGGTATCCCATTTTCTTTACAAAAATTAAAAGCTATCTCCCTCACTTCTCTTGGAGTCATTCAAAACCCCATTTTCTCTAAATTGTGCAGATGCTCGACTAAAGTAGCTTCATGGTTTCCTAGAACTATATTCCTTCCTAAACACATGAATCCTGGTCATTTAATAATGTTTTTTCTGAGGATTTTCCAGCATTCCTTAAAAAAAACACACCATTACTGCTCCATTTACATCTCACTCCACCCCACTAACACTAAAGACATCAGTTGTTACTCATCATCAAAATTTTTCACAATCACAATCCTAATGTGTAATTTGTGTTTTTATTGAGTAAACTGGTACTGTTTTATAAATTAATACTGAATACCGATATGAAGTGAGGCCAAAATACAACTGTCAGTAATATTTTAATGGCCATAAAGAGTCAGAATTAAATTTTAGACTGAAATTTTCATTCCGGGGTAAAATGGCCACTCCGGGGTAACATGGCCACTTATGTACACTAATTCAAAATCACTTAGTTGAAAAATACTAGGATACGTTACGGACACAATATTGTTTTTTACTCTTAAACTAGACATGACAAGCAACACGTAACAATGATTAGACAGACTTCATGTTCTGCCAAAAATATACTAGAGATTTTTAAATACTTACCTCTCTGTTAGCTCTTCATTAAAATAAATACGTAAAAAAGTCGTGTTGTGCCACACACGTGCGCACCATCTAACGAAACATGAGAGCCTGGCTGCTCGCTTAAGATAAAGTTTCGACTAACCTTGCGCAACGCGCTGAAGGTCAGACAGGCACTCGGGGTTGCTGTGCCAACTGTACAAAATAAAAAAACAGTTCAGGTGGCCGTTTTTACCCAGTGGCCACATTACCCCGGTCTACACAGGATGTTTGCGAAAAACGCCGACCCCGCCAACACCTGATACCTTACAAGAAAATAAAACACAAACATTCATAAGTAAACTTTTTTGAAATGAAACTTATAAACAGCCGGTAAAGTAACCTGAATTGATGACGTAATCAGAGAGTAAGTAATGAATTAACGGAAAGGGTAAAGAACATGAAGAGTTTACTGTTACTTTATGTATTGCTATTTTGCGTCATGTTTGTTCCACTTGAACATATATGGCGATACTGAGCATTAGTGTGTGACGAGCCCTTGTAGCTGCGGGTGCGTCAATTGACACTACACACATTATTCTGAGCTCTCTTAACATTACTAGAAAAATAAATTTCAGGTTTATAAAAACGAATTTTTTTTCACATAAACTGAACATGTGATGTACTAGCATTAAAACAAAAAGCCCATTAAATCATAATTTTTATAATATTTAAGTTATAAGGTTACTTGCCAAACACACAGATGGCAGCAGAATAGCTGCCTGAAACAACGTTAGTGAGCTTACTTAGAACAACAACCACACATCCAGGATATTTTTATCCTTAAAATTATTGTGCATCACTCTTAAAAAGGTTGTAAATTTTACAAAAGAAATTCTTGGAAACATGTTGCCAAGGATATTTCTTGCAAAACTACAAGGCAGAGCCTTGCAAAATCGCACATGGTACAAAGCTCTGCCTTGTAGTTTTACAAGTAATATACTTAGTAACAGGGTTTCCAAGGATTTTCCTTGTAAAATATACAAAAATTTATTTCAGTTAAAAATTATTTTTCAAGTACAAAGATTTTGAGGAAAAAGTAAACAAAGTACCTAACCAACAAATCGGCATATGATGTTTATTATAATAGTGTAATAGAGGTTCAGTGAAATAATACTAAGAAATATATTGAAATCAAAGAAACAATAGTTTTCTGTCGGAACACTTTCGAGCAATCCATTATTGCTAAATGCGTACGGTCAGATGCTAAATTTGAATTGTCTGTTTATTTGGAGATAGGCGACAACCATTGCTGATGCAACAAGGGGGTAGAAAACTTTTGGTGATTTCAAAATGAATATACAACACTCTTCATAGCAATTGTTTTTTTTTTTCTTCTTCAGATATATAGAAGGTTATATGGTTATCTGCTATATTAAAAAAGGTTAAATATTTTTATATTTATAATTTTTTAAATTGTATTGTAGTCACTTAATTTGAGCTAATTCAAAAAAAAAATCTTGTTCCAGAGTATTACTAACGAAATTGTATATACGATTTTATTATAGATAAATTTTTTTCAGTAAAATCTTTTAATAAGTAAAATAAAAAATTCAACACGACTCTTTAACACGACTTTCAAGTATTTTAATTAAGTTTAAACTTCAGAAAACCTTTAACACTCCACTAATATCACTAGCCACAATAACTGTACAAAGATTTTACCATGAACTTCAATAAAAAGCATAGAACACACGTCATGTTAAAAAAAAAAACCACAAATTATAATTTTCTAATTTTATTATTTTTTAGAAAATGAACTAATAATTTAAATTAAAATTCAAAAATCCAAATAAAAAAGTTTTTTTAAAAATAAGTAATTAGGAGGCATAAAGGATCTATTTGCAATATTAAGGCAGTGTGACCTTACGCTCACTTATTGTGTTGCTAATTAAGGTCAATCAATCGAGCACCAACGTTTGCATTTTTTATTTTATTTTACAGCGAGATAAATGAAAATAGAACCGCGTCTCCTCCGTACATAGAGCAGCTAAGTGGCAAGTAAATAAAAAGGGGCGGGGGGGGGGGGGGGTAATTGCATGTTAAAATTAAAAACAATTTCGATGAAATGCAAGAATATTTATTGTGAAAAGAATATATATTTTTTAATTTATGAACAAGATAATGTATTAAAACAAGCATTTAACATGCTGAGAAGTCTTACTTAATTTAGACTATTACTACAGGACCAAAAATTTTATTTCATGAAATAAGAATGTTGTTTAAGTATCTAGGCTGTCATACTTAGATACTACTTGAGACCTATACAAATGTTGTTTGGAATAAATGGAATAGTGTGTAACGATCCCTTCGTTATGCCCGAGGCCCTATTTTTTGAGGTTTTAGTAGCACACGATATGTAAGTCACGTAGTATTTACCTCGAAAGGAACGTAGTTTCGGTATGCTGGAACCATTCGAGCCTGGTCGTGTGTGACTGAAGAGTTCGCAATGGAAGTTTACTGGTTCGCACCCTTCGTTTTAACGAACTCTCTTGAGGAATTTTTAAAAATTCGACTGTTGAATAAAGGGAGCTGTTTAAAATAAAAATATATGTAAATATCGTAAATACAAACAAGATCATTTAAAGATGACAAATAGTTTAACAATTCAACTTTAATTATAATTCTTCTAGGAATGTTATCTACGTTCTGAAATAAACTATATATGCGGTTTACAAGCATAACCCTTTCTATTCTATTGCAGTGATATCCTTATGGCCCAAACTAATTCTGTTTTTTGACTGTTCTGTGACGTCGGAAAATAAAAAAAAATAATCCGAAAATTGGTGAAACATAGCAACACCCAGGACCAAGTTGTATCTTGACGGCCATCTTTAGTTACACTGGTCTTTGTTATTGGTGGATACACAAATATAGGAGAAAGTTTCGTCCACATCAAAACAACACTGCCCAAATAAAATATTGTGACATGTCGAAGTTCCCAGCACAAACAATAAAAGTATCAGTTTTTATCTGAATCGATTAATGTATTTATTTTGTATTCTTGTAGGGTGTGATATCTACCCTCTGCACTCGGTAGATAGCACAAGCTCAACACCCGACTGGTTTTTAAAAAATAATTAATTGAAACCAACTGCAAAACGGTACGCAAAATGTGCGCAAAAATCCAGACCTAGTGTTAAGATAATTAATAATATTAAAAATGGTGTCAAAGTGGGCATTTGCTGGAATAAAAGAAAATATTATTAATCATACTACCTTTGTTTTTTATTTTACGTAATAGTTTAACGAAAGATTTGGTATCCATTACAAACGTAAAAACCCCAGGAAATATCCTGGTAAAACACTGACAAATTAAAACAAAATATAGTTATATAAAAATTGGATACCAGCAAAACAAATCCATTACATAATATTACAAACGTCTTATATAAGGACTATCCCTACACTGCCGGCAGTTTTTAGAGCCTACAAAAATTTATGACGTCATTTACATTAAGAATAAATGCAAAATATTTACTATTAAAAAAATACAGCAATTTACAATGTATCGAAAAGCGCCAGGGGAGTGCGCGAACCTATCACTTCAAAAATTGAGTCCTCTTGACGAATTATAAGCTATACAACCAACACCCAGAATAATCGGAGCAGCTGTACTTACATTTTCGCTTCGTGGGCGCACCAAACACACTCGTAGCTAATTCTCAAATCAGGATTTAAATTTTCTTGCTGCCTGCAATAAATAAGTCTAGTCCGACCCCGACAGCCGAGCAGTGCGTGCTCGAGGCTCAACGTTATTCAATCCAGGTATCGCGAACTTTCCACACTCCGCGCCCGACCATTGCTAAACAGCCAACAGACTTCGGGTGAATTTAACTTCGCGCGCGCGAAAGGAGCGCCCTGGGAGGTCTGCTCCCGACCATCCACGGACGGGAAGCCTTCTCTTCACAGACGAGAGAGCCAAACGCCCGATCGTGCATCTTCGGTTTTTTTGTTCATTGTAAATAAATATGGCGGTGTTGATAAAAGGATACTAATGATCAATTAGGTTAGGTTAGCTACATTATAAATACTTTAAAACATTGTGGACGGTTGATTTGGTTCGGATAGCTACATTAAAGTTACGAAAACAAAAAAAAAATAATGAATTTCGGGGAACTTCGGGTTTTGGCTCTCTCGTCTGTGAAAAGAAGGCTTCCCTCCGCGGACTCCGAAAGCCAATGTTTTTGCAAAACACACACACACACCATCTTCCAGGGCTGCCAACTTGCACTTATATTACCAATTGTCCCATAAAGTCACTACTCGAGTATACTCGTTGCGCACTCCTAGCGCAACTCCCCAGCAATTAAACAGAATTATTAACAAGAGAATTAATTAAATAATTTAACTAAAATAAATTTAACTAAAATTTAAACTAGCCATTAAAAATAACAACATTAAAAAGTTAAAAAAAAAATCATTTAGAAAACTCTAATTACAAAAACATAATTTGGGCAGAGGCTTGGCCACAAGGACTGCATTGGTTAGATTTGCAGTAGTATTCTGTGATCCTCTGAATGTAAGCATGGAGTCAGGTATTAAGTAATGTAAAACACATTTGTTTATGTTAGGACAGCTCCCTAAAATAACGGCGTGAGCCACGGCAATATAAATGCCATGCGTGAAAGTTTTATTTATCGTTTGAATGTTTCTAGAGATTCAGAGAAGGTAACTAAATACATTCTCTATGTTAAAGTTATGCTTGACTGTTACTGTGATTGTATTTTGAAGTTAATTCCCATTTGTAAAATAAGTAACATAAATAACAGACACACAGCAATCTTTTACGTAACCTGCAAAAAAATTACTTGTGAACTTCCTTGTGTTTTGTAGGTCACGTGTGAAAAATTCCATGTAGATTGGAGGAAAAATGCGCGAATACATGAAATACGAACACACTGGCATTGATTTTTTTTATATAAATACAGACTTACGCTCCAGATCTATCCCACAGAAACCATACATTTTTTTTTCCGGGATGAAAATGAGCCTTTGTCCCTCTCCAGCTCAGAAAATATCTCTATGTGAACAATTCACGTTGATCCATTTCTCCGTTGCTGCGTGAAAGAAGGACAAACCAGCAAACACACTTTCGCATTTATAATATTAATGAGGTTTTCAATCGTAAATATGCCTTTGTTTGAAGTAACACACTTGGAGGTATAGGTAAGACTTCTTACTTCCATGGCGACACAAACACTTTCACTATACCACCACTTTTGTGGTTGAAATATCTCTTTGGGGTAAAGTTTCAACGTGTGCAAATCTTGAAGATCGCAAGAGGAGTCCAAGCATCTATCATAATATAATTTCCTTGGTATAGAACCAATATTGCTGGTTTTCTTTAAAATTCTTTCACTTGGTTGGTGGGTATGCTAGATGTTTAAAGATTGTTCAGGGTTTCAGGGGAAGGGCGAAGGATATATATCCTCCCATCACACTTCTCTCCCTGAGTTCTACCCTGAAAGAGTCCTCGTCAGCCTTCCTGTACATCCCCTCTTCCCTCCTCATTGTTTCCGTCACCTTGTCCGACGTGGCGCATGAGCATTATGCTCTAAGAATTTACCGCCGAGTCTATTGATATGAAATTCCTTGTGCTTATTACTGTGGTATGTTGAGCACACTGATTAATTAAGTTGGAGCCTCCTAGGTAACACTTCAGGAAAGCCATGACAACGCCCGATTCGCTGTAATGTTTGTTCTTTCACTTGTGGCGGACATCCATTTAGCATAACTATAACTGTACTAAGTTTAAAGTTTAAATTTGTGATTTCGGTCGTCCACCTTCTAAATTCATGTTTTGTCCTATTTGCTTTTCTGTCTCCGACGCTCAAGCATGGCACGGCCCTAGGCAGGAGATTCCGAATTTTTTTCTGTCGAACTCAATTTGGATTTAGTCCTTAACTATTCGTTAGTTTGCTTAAAATTAATTTCTCAGCTGTTCTCACTACTTGTTCTTTATTATTTTCATGCTCTGGTCTAAAGCAACTTGATATCTCGGTGTAGCATCATTGCACACTGTATTATTTTTGTGTGTTGAAATTTTAATTTTCTCCCATGTAACCAAGCACCTAACGTTAAACATATACTAACACTAGCTGCAGTACCCGGCTTTTCCCGGGCTGAACACCGGGTGAAAAATTGTCCGCGAGTTACAGCAAAATGGATAGCGATATGTCCAGTGTGTTGGACATTAAGAAATTACACATAATTACTGTTTGTGTATCTGTGACCTATGATTTTCTGTTTACCCATGGCGATCGGTTGAAAGGTTTAGAAGTTGATGCGCTACAGCGCCATCTAGCGGCGAGTTACAAAAAAAATGGATGATAAAAACACTTCGATGTGCCAACTTTCCTGGCGATCGGTCAAACGGTGTAAGAGTTTATCGACGTCATACATACCAAAATCCAGTTATATATATTCTTATATTTCGAAATTTTGGGGCTTTCACTTTTGCGAAAAGTGGATGTTCAGGACCTCGAATGATTTGGAACACTCCATCTCGAAAGAAATGATATTTGAAATTCCTGAAATTGTCGAAATTTTGGGGCCTTGTCCCCAGAGGGGGAGGGGTGATTTTGAGGACCCTGAATGGCTGGAAACAATAAAAATCGAAAGAATGATATTTAATTTTTTAAATTTTGGGGTTTTGACCCCTGAGGGGGGGGGGGGGTGATGTTGAGGACCCCGAATAGCTCGTAAACACTCCAAATCGAAAAAGAATAGGTTTTTGGAAATTTTGGGAATTGTTTTAATTATTGGGTCTTTGACTCCTTGTGGGGGAAGGGTAGTTTGAGGACCCCGAATGGCTCGGAAACACTCCAAATAGTAAAAAAAGTATTCTTAAATTTAAGAAATTTTTCGAAATTTTGGGGTTTTGCATTCCCCCAATCCCCTTACCACAAATTTGTGGGAGAACACGTCTTTGGGTAAACGTTCCGCCATCCCCCGGACACTTTAGTTAGTAATGACTTAATTTTAATACAATTACCTCCAATTTTTCGAAATTTTGTGGCTTTCACTTTTGAGAAAAGGGAGGGGGGGTGGATGGAGGTTCAGGACCTCGAATGGTTCGGAACACTCCATCTCGAAAGAAATGATATTTTAAAATCCTGAAATTTTCGAGATTTTGGGGCTTTGACCCCAGAGGGGGAGGGGTTATTTTGAGAACCCTGAATGGCAGGGAAACACTAAAAATCGAAAGAGAATGATTTTTGAAATTTTCTAAATTTTGGGACTTTGACCCCTGAGATGGGGGGTGATGTTGAAGATCCCGAATGGCTCGTAAACACTCCAAACCGAAAGAGAATAGGTTTTCGAAAGTTTGGGAATTTTTTTTATTATTGGGTCTTTAACTCCTTGTGGGGGGAGAGTAGTTTGAGGACCCCGAATGGCTCGGAAACACTCCAAATAGTAAAAAAGTATACTTAAATTTAAGAATTTTTTGAAATTTGTCGTAATTTTGGAGTTTTGCACTCCCCCCCCCCTCCCATTAAATTGGGTGCGAAGTCGACTTTGGGTAAAAGTTCCACCATGCCCCGGACACTTTAGTTCGTAATGACTTAATTTTAATACAATTTTCTCCAATTTTTCGAAATTTTGTGGCTTTCACTTTTGAGAAAAGGGAGGGGGGTGGAGGTTCAGGACCTCGAATGTTTCGGAACACTCCATCTCGAAAGAATAGATGTTTGGAATTCCTACAATTATCGAAATTTTGGGGCTTTTTCCCAGAGGGGGGCGGGGGGGGGGGATTTTCTAGGACCCTGAATGGTTCGAAAACGCTTAAAATCGAAAGAGAAAGATTTTTTAAAAATTTTAAACTTTCAAAATTTTGGGGCTTTAACCACCTGGGGGGGGGGGGGATGGGGGAGGGGGTGATGTTGAGGACCCCGAATGGCTCGGAAACACTCCAAATCGAAAGAGATATAAAGGAAAACTCATTACCTACCTATGAATAATTTTCTAAATAAATTAATAAATAACTCTATGTTTAAGAATTTACGTACATACATAATATTAAACTTCAAACTATACACACCAAAAAAAACTAAGGATGTTTGTGAAACTATTTTTTTATTTGTCATAATGTTTAAAACATTTGTAGGATTTGTTGATATGTAAAACTGTGGTGGCCATATTCCACTTAACCAAAGGAGTATAGAAATTAATAGAGATATCACTCCCTGTACACACCACAAATCTTTGAATTAAGTAAAAAAAAAAAAAAAAAAAAAAAAAAACATAGTCCAAAATGAAACAAAAAGTATAAATAACAACTAATTTGTCAAAAAAAAATTATTCAACTGGAATGACAATGTTAACATCCACCTGAATTTAATAGAAGTAAGTAGGTAAGAATATATATAAGAAAATAAATTAAATTAAAACATACATAAATAAAATTATCTCACACTCAACCAAACATAATGTTTAATATGAAATAAAGGAAAATGGCAATTACACATAACTTTTATAATTAATAAAAAAAATCGATCTACCTGAAATAGTAAAATTCAAATTTTTCAACAATATATTACATAATTGATAAATATTTCTGGTCTTCGGTCTCAGTAGCCCTAAGACTCTTGACGCTCAGCAGATAAATTATAAACACTAAACCAAACTTCTTGCAAATAAGTTATAAGTAGGTACTGTAAAAAAATAATTTAAATTGTAATATACAAAAACTGTATTGAAAACTGAAACAAATATGGCGACACTACAAACTGTCAAGATATTTATTTTTTCCTTACTCTCTACTTAGTTCCTTACAATAGCAAAACGTAACGTAATGTCTTGAAAGCTATTGCTCGGCAGACATAGAGGAATGACACTAACAGTTTGTATATCTATGACACACGTTACATAAAATTATGATATTTTTTTTTTTAACCCGTTTAAAATTTATTTTTTTAGACAAAATATAGCCTATGTCCATCCCCAGGATATAATCTATCTCCTTGCCAAATTTCATTACGAACCGTTCAGCCGTTCAGCCGGGAAAAGGTAACAAACAGACAGACAGACAGAGTTACTTTCGCATTTATAATATTAGTAAGGATTGTATCAAATCACACTAAAAAAATAAAGGAAATAAATTTGTAACGATTCATTAGATTGATTATCAAAGAGAGAGAGAGAGAGATAGATAGATAGAGAGAGAGAGAGAGAGACCTATTGAATGTCTATAAAACTAACCTTTTTATGAGAGCAGATTTTCATGAAATAAATCATGAAATCATTCAACGATAAAAGCTGTTTATTTAATTAAGTGGACGGGTTCGCTTAAGGAGAAAATTGACGCGGCGAACACTCACTATTTATGTGTCTATGAAACATGATTTTTTTCTGCAATTTAAATTGTAATATACAAAAACGGTATTGAAAATTGAAACAAATATGACGACACTACAAACTGTCAAGATCTTTATTTTTTTCTTACTCTCTACTTAGTTCCTTACAATAGCAAAACGTAACGTAATGGCTTGAAAGCTATTGCTCGGCAGACATAGAGGAATTACACTAACAGTTTGTATATCTATGACACACATTACATAAAATTAAGATATATTTTTTTAACCCGTTTAAAATTTATTTTTTTAGACAAAAGATAGCCTATGTCCATCCCCAGGATATAATCTATCTCCTTGCCAAATTTCATTACGATCCGTTCAGCCGTTCAGCCGGGAAAAGGTAAGAAACAGACAGACAGACAGACAGACAGAGTTACTTTCGCATTTATAATATTAGTAAGGATTATAATCCCTGATTGTCAAGATCGTTTTAATAGTTTGTCTCCTGTTGTTGCATGTTTTTACATCTATGTTTACTGTGTCCTAAATTTTTATAAAATTGAAAACAAATAGAATTTATCATTATTTAAAATATGACACATTTTTACATTTTTAATTTCTTTCATATATATATATATATATATATATATATATATATATATATATATATATACAGGTGAAAATCGTGGTACAAAATTAGAAAATATTTAAAAGTACGTTTTAAGCCATAACTTATTTCCATTGCACACAAATAACTGTCTCCTGCTTTAACTTTAATTATTTTGGTCTGAGTGTATGCTGTGAACATAACAAATTGCGAAGTCTTGGGGGCTGAGTAACCCAGGATGGCACAATTTTTTTTATTGATATCCATAAAAACGTGCTGTTGCTTTTACATATTAATATTTAAGATGTATATTAAAATAATTTTTCCTTTAGTTGGAATATTTCGTGATCGGGCTTTGGTCCATGAAAACCCCTGTTCGGTAAATTAAAACGAAATCTTTAAAACCGATTTCAAGAACGCCATTAAAGTGTTTGTGTTTTAAGAGTATAATAAAATATAATTATGAAGCACCGTGGCTGTTTCGTGCCATAACTTTATTTTCACATAGCATACAATTTGCAAATACGTTCAAGTGAATAGAACACGAATTTATTACATATTATAGTAGGTTTACCTAGTACTTAAATACGCGACCTATATACAAAATCTTAAAAAAAGTTTCCATTGACTTTTCAGGTACAGTGTTACAATAAGCATGCAGCTCTTCCGTAGTCAGAATGGTATTGTTCATCAAGCGTCGAAATTTGTAAAAAGGTTCGTATACATTCGGACCACTTTCAACACATTGAGTGAGTACATTGTCAAGCCGGTAATATCTTGAAATAAATATACTTTTCTTAATGAACACAACATTTATGAAGGATCCGTCTTATTCGCTGTTCATGAAACATGGAGTTTAGAACAGCTGCCTTGAGAAGTAAGCTCGCTGAACTTCGTAGCTTAGTTGAATGCACACCGGCTTTTATTGCGAGGGGTACAGGGGTTCGAGGCTAGGGTAAGGCCTAGGCGTGAATTCGTGTTTGTCTTAATTAGTCACAACACGTTTCATGCAGTCAATAAATTGACAAATAAAAATTAAATTACAACGTTGTAAAAAAATAAGTCATTAGCAATTCAACATTAAATATTAAAAAAGGATACATAAAGCTTTATTAGTCATGTCTTGTGATATGAGCTTGGATTCGACCTTTAACGGGACCCTGCTTAAGTCGATAATGTGCTAAGCTCAAGGGTCCGTTCTCCGGGCGACGCTCCATCTCAGTGTGATAACTGATATCGCTTATTGGCGCCCTATCTGCCGTTCTGGGATCGGCTGTCAAAGAGGAAGCAGGGCGGAGCATGGTTTAGAGGGTGAGAGACACCATCCGCCCCTCAGAGCTCGGAGAGATGGACTCTCGGAGAAGTGGTCATTCGGACAAGTGGCCCTTCGAACTAAAGGAGCTCGGACTAGCGGTAATTCGGACAAGTGGACATTCGAACTAAAGGAGCTCGGACTAGCGGTAATTCGGACAAGTGGACATTCGAACTAAAGGAGCTCGGACTAGCGGTAATTTGGACAAGTGGACATTCGAACTAAAGGAGCTCGGACTAGCGGTAATTCGGACAAGTGGACATTCGAACTAAAGGAGCTCGGACTAGCGGTAATTCGGACAAGTGGTCCTTCGAACTAAAGGAGCTCGGACTAGCGGTAATTCTGACAAGTGGACATTCGAACTAAAGGAGCTCGGACTAGCGGTAATTCGGACAAGTGGACATTCGAACTAAAGGAGCTCGGACTAGCGGTAATTCGGACAAGTGGTCCTTCGAACTAAAGGAGCTCGGACTAGCGGTAATTCGGACAAGTGGACATTCGAACTAAAGGAGCTCGGACTAGCGGTAATTCGGACAAGTGGTCCTTCGAACTAAAGGAGCTCGGACTAGCGGTAATTCGGACAAGTGGACATTCGGACGAACGGCAGCATCCCCCCTTCCCCCCGAGAAACATAAGAAGTGTCAGTTTTTGTTGTAATGACGACTGCTCTGGCTTATGCTAACTTATGTTGGAAACAGAGCAACGGGGCAGTAACGGACTCCAGAAGCTGAACAGTGGAGTTGTAGGCGCGTCAAGGTGGGTAAGCAGAAGTACAGAGGAACTAAATGCGGTAGTTCGGGGACCCTGGAGCCACTCGCAGCCCACTGGGAAGTGTGGGTTGCCTCAGCGAAGAGACCAGCCTCTTCGGCCGCGCATGGTAGCGCTTTCCAATGGAATATTTTTTTTCCTCGCCCATCTCGACTCACACGACTCACACCCTCCCGAAAAGAGAAGGGCGTGGGGTGATTTGTAGAAATCAGTCTCCTTAAGTGGCGTTTCTCTTTCTCTCTCTCTCTCTCTCTCTCTTTCCCGCTTTGGCGCGACGGCCGAGTGATTTGTCGACAGGCCCAGACGCACCGCAAACGACTTTTAATCACAGGGAGCCGTTTGGGAATAGGCGAGGAAAATGTGGAAGGGGGGAAGGGTGGGTGGCTCCTCAGAAACATTTCCAACGACCAAAACACACAAATTAAAACTTTCGACCCGTCCCCCCCTATACCCCGCCCACTCGGCAGGAGACGGGGGTTCTTCCGAGGCGGTCGGCAGCAGCGATCGAGACGACCATTAGGGCTCATGATGGGCGTGGCCGAGGAGCGGCTCAAGGCCGGGAGGCGAGCTCTTAAGTCACCCCGGCTCCAGCGGGCCCCGACAGGTGGCCCTTCCTGCTGTCTCTCGGGAGACAGTCTCCGAGCTCGCGCCGCGCGGGGCAACAGCGGCCCAAGCGCCCTCTGTGCAGCTGCATCTGCATTGCAACTAGCAGTCCCTGTTGGCTCTATATCGAATACATCGGAAATGTAGTTTTAAAACCTAGTATGCGACCTCACTGAAGAAATTGTATTGCTTATAAAAAATTATATTTCATAAATAAATTTTTTTCCAAAAATAATTACTAAATTATCTAAAATTTAACGTTTTTTTTTAGTTATGGAATATATTTCGTAACATATTCTAACAAGATATGTCTTTGCCACAGCTTGATGTTAAATTTACAATACCACCATTTTTAAGTGATTTTTAATAATTTTCTTTTTTTCCTGTTGGCAATCAGTGCTTTCAAAGTGTCCCTTTTTATGCAGCAAAATTTTTAAAATTTTAACGTAATGGGAGTTAACTAACATAATATAACATCTGAGGGATTAATGTGATCAAAAACCCATATTGAACAAGGGACATTAAGGAAAATGGTTTTACCTTTACCATCTTTGTCAGAATAGCTAAAGGCATTAAAAAAAATTGGTTGTCTGTAAAGTCGGTTTACGGACGATAGTGTAATGTGACAACGTCATAACAAAACATTGATGAAATGATTGCATACTTTTATGAATAAAATTGAATAATTTTAATTTTAATAATAAAAGAATAAATACTCGAAATTATACTAGTAATCAGTTTTTTTAAAATGCAAGAATAATTAACCTTTATTGCCGAAATTGTTTTTGTAATAAGCAATGAAAACCACATTAACTTTTCACTTCACTTTATAAACAGTCAACGAAACAGTTCACGTGCAGATGACTTGTAATAAAAACTGGCGTTTAGCTATAAAGTTTAAATATATTTATGAACAAGTTTTCATATAAATAAACTGTAATCAAATATCTATCATCAATTATATGAATCACCATAATTTTTTAGTCAATTGTAAAATAACCTATTATTACTGCACTCGCCGACAGATGCTACTTTTTTAATAATAAAAGAATAAAAAATACTTGAAATTATACTAGTAATCATATTTTTAAAATGCAAGAATATTTAACCTTTATTGCCGAAATTGTTGTTGTAATAAGCAATGAAAACCACATTAACTTTTCTTTTAAATATAATTATCAACAAGTTTACATATAAATAAACTGTAATTAAATATCTAAAATAACCTATTATTACTGCACTCGCCGACAGATGCTACTTTTATTAATAATAAAAGAATAAATACTTGAAATTAAACTAGTAATCAGATTTTTAAAATGCAAGAATAATTAACCTTTATTGCCGAAATTGTTGTTGTAATAAGCAATCAAAACCACAGATTAAAATTCGTCGAGAATATTTTACGGTTTTATGTCTTCCAGTGCTCAAAATGATATGCAATTGTGGCCCCGGGCACGAACTTTTATTTCTAATACATTAATAATGACACCCATCGCGATAAACAAAGGAAAATATGTATTAACGAGGGCCTGGTTCCCGCGGCAGCTGATAGAGAGCACGATTCGTTCGGTTCGCGTCCATCACCGTAGATGGCAGCACCGTAGGGGAATAAAATTATTTCGTTTTTATAATACGATTTTATAACAAATACGTATCCCAAATACACCAAACTTATATATAATGTATTGCAATATTTTTTAAAACATTGTGAAAAAGATCCCGGGTGTAATTTGAATTATTATGTGTAACTGTAAAACACCATTGTTTGTTAAAAACGTATTTGAAAATTCAACATTACTTTGACAGACCTGAGAAGAATGGCATATTTACTTGCCCAGAGAAATGGCTTGATAACCCCTTTCAAAAATGGAGAGGCAGGACGAGCATAGGCTGACCTTTTTCTTGAGAGACACAAGGATCAGCTATCAATTCGCAAACCCTGTGGAACATCCTATGCTCGAGCTTTAGGTTTCAATAAAGAGAATGTAGCTGCTTTCTTTGATCTCTTGGCAGATACTTTTAACAAACACTCATTCCCAGTAGATCGAGTGTATAACGTGGATGAGACGGGACTGTCCATTGTCCAGAGCAGAATTCCTAAAGTGATTGGGATGAAAGGGTAGGAACAAATTGCAGCTCTAACATCCGCAGAAAGAGGGGCTACAATTACAATTATCGCAAGCGTGAGCGCTTCGAGTCATTATGTCCCACCAATGATAATTTTTCCTAGAACAAATATGACCCATGCTCTGATGATAGGCTGTCCCGATGGTGCAGTTGGTGATGCCCATCCTTCTGGATGGGTTCAAAACAATTTGTTCACAGAATGGTTCACTCACTTCATTGAGAAAACATGCCCTACTGAACAAAGGCCTGTTTTACTCATCTTGGATGGTCATTATAGCCATGTTCGTAATCCAGATGTAATTGACTTGCCAAGGCAGAACCATGTGACTATCATCTCGCTTCCTACTCATTCCACCCACAAATTACAGCCCCTATACAAAACTTTTATGGGGCCTCTGAAGTTGTACTACAGCGAGGCAGTGAGTATGGTTGCAACAGAATGGGCGTCCTCTCACACCCTATGATGTTATGGAGGTTTTTGGCAAAGCCTATGTTCGTGCCCAAACGGCTGAGATTGCAATAAATGGGTTCAGAGTAACTGGAATATACCCTTTGAATCGCTATATCTTCAATGACGCTGACTTTATAGCTGCTGAGTTGGTATCAGGAAAAACTTGCTCCATAGTGGCAAATAATGTTTCTGAATCATGTGCTCCTTAACTTTCTTTCTGTGCACCATCAACATCATCTGCCTCTACTTCAAGTTATCCTGATACACAAGCTCATCAGGCTCCTTCTATGCCAGTTGATGAGGCTCTTGAAACACCAAAATTTTCCACAGGAACTTCAAATGCAGTTTCACCATTTGACATATCTCCTGTCCCCAACATTAAGAGGAGAACCACCACTCGGGGGCGCAAAGCAGCAAGGGCCACCCTCATCACTGGATCACCATTCAAGATGCAGTTGACCAAATCGCTTGACGAAAGTGCTCACAAGAAGAGGTCATCGAGTTTTCCCGGGGCAAGATACCAGCCAGGAGGTAGGGGAAAAAAGACAAAAGGCCTTCAGAAAAAGAAAATTAAACCCACGAAAAGCTACATTTCATCATCGGACTCATCAGACTCTAGCGACCCTCCCCTTGTCGACAGCGATGACTTGAATATAAATGATGGGGATACACCAGACTCGAGTGATGCAACTTGCATCTTTTGCGATATGAAGTTCTCTGAAGACACTCGTGGAGAAGTGTGGGTTAAATGTGTTATGTGCCAGATGTGAGCACACTTAGATTGTGCCGGGGCTGAAAGAGACATTTATGTTTACGATTTATGTAAATAATTTTTGGTGTGATGTTCTGTGTAACATTTTTAATTATTTATCCATTTTTAGAAAGGTTTAAAATAATTTTTTTTGAAAGGGCCCATATTTACTCCTCATTTTTCCAGAGGCCTTTTTTAAAGCTTTCTATATATCTCTTTTGGAATTGAAATAATATATATTAATAATAGTTTTGCCACCTATAATGTAGTAAATATTTAATAGTAGTTAATGAAAGTCAATAATCTAGAATATTTTTAAAATAAATTAACTTTTAAAAAATAAATAAATATGGTGCCCATATTTACACCTTTTCCTCTAAAAATTCAAACGACGAAAACATGATTGAAAAGTCAAATCGATTGTTGTTCCAATCGAGTGGAAGAGAGATACGGCGCATGCGTACAATGAGCGTAACGGGACACATCCGTAGTGGGACAATGTGCGTTACGGGACACTTTTTCTTGCGTGCAGCCGGCGTTCATCGATTTATTAGACGTTGTCACGTGAAAAAAGGAAAAAATTGAATTTTCCAGTGACGAGTTGTGTCAAAAGTAAAATATTTGCTGTAGAACTTTACAAGCACGCGTTCTACCACTGTGCTACTAAATATGTTGTGGCCTTAGAAGGAGAATATGTATTATAATATTGTAATGCCAGTTTTCGTAGTTATTTTATAATTTTGTCAGAAGCTTTTGCTCTATTTTAGTTGACCAAATATATTCCAGGGAAGTTCACTACCAAAAAGTTTTATTTGGCACACCAATACGTTTGGTACGTCCCCTAATGTTTAGGAAAGTGACTATGTACGGGTTTATGTTGATACACATGGGTCCGCGGTTTAACATTTACATTCATTCGACTTCCAATAAATCCACGAAATTACTCCTACCAGAAGTCGTATAAAGAGAGTTACGATATTTTCACAACAAAAAAATTCCAGATATTTTCTACGTAATGAAAAAAATGTTTTCGGTGAATCAGATGTACCGTTTACATTTTTATGATTCTCTGAAACTAACACATAATTTGTGCTCATCCTCTACCAATCTCAGGTTCGTCGTATATACGACACCCATTTTTTGACGTGAATAACTTACGTCTTTAAAATTGCTTCCATAGTGGGAGGCAATTCAAAAAACGAATGATAACAAAATCGGCGGATACAGTTTGGTGTTGCAGCTACATATCTATCATCTCCATCCAAAATTTAATTACATCACTGTATAGCTAAAGGATCAAATAATTCGTTACGCTAAGTGAGGACTGTGAAGCATCACGCGCGGTTGGAGGGGGAAGCGCCGCCATTTTGAGGTCATTTTGCTTATTTAGTTTAACCTTTGACTTGGAGAAGCTACGACGTTCGTTTTAGTTTCAGTAATCAGCTTTCGTCAAAATCTGTCGATTCCATGTATAAAACATTAGTGTAAAATAGTTACAGTGAATATGTATGGTGTTAAAATAAAAAAAAACAGCGTATTTAATATTTTGTATAGAAAATATTACCTGCTACGTACACGTATCCACGTACAACACACGGCCGTGTCCATGACACAGCCACACCCCATTTTTTTTGTCTCTGGAGTGTGGGTGTAACTGCACTAGTGCTCCTTAGTTCGTTGTTGCCCGCGATGTCGCTCGAGAAGGCTGCGGGTTATTTTGACGCGACGTAAAGTTTTAATTGCACGCTCCGGGAAGCGAGCAGCAGCACAAATAACAGGAAAACTGTAGGTCTCGGTGGGAGGGGGAAGGAGGAGAATGAGGGGAGTGGGGGGAGGAGAGTATAAAAGCGGTGGAGGGGCGAGAGGCTAACTGCTTGGAAATGTCCTCAGAGTTCAGGTCGCTCGGACCCAGCCGCTTATCGTTTGGCCTAGCAGAGGGCGGTCGGAGCTCAAATTGCGTAACGATCCATGTTCAAACAGTTCCAGATTACTTCAAATTAAATATTTTTTTGTCGTTGTTTACATTTACCCAAATGGAAAGAAATAATTCTACCTTCATTTAAATATCAGTATTTAAATGAGCCACTGCTACCTTTTTTCTTTATCACAAATCTGTCGTTCGACACAAACAGTGGTTTCTATCTCGTAAATATGGTAAAATACCAATTTCTAAAATATTAAACCATAAACCTTCTTGGAATTTTATAGCCCTGTAAATTAACTTCTAAAATTCGAGCCTAAATTGTAATTTAAATTAAATAAAATGTATCATCTTGCGATATTCTATTATCAGGCAATTCTCAGTATGGATCGTACTGGAAAACGATAATGGCGTAGTACAAAAAAAAAATAACGAAAAATGTTAAAAATTCTATATTTATGCGATGTCAAAGTACTTCTTTTTTTGAATGAGTTTAAAAAAATATATTTTAATTTTTTTGTTGGGAAAAACTCGGTGAGTGATGCTACCTATATTTCTGCTATTATTTTTATGATAGGCCTATGTGTTAGTATTATAATTATTATTGAAGGAAGAAAGATTCGCTCGTTATTTCAACTCGTCCTAGGGGAATGGAAGCGGGAAATTGTTCATGAGATGAATTGAATTAAAGCTCCCAAAGGTGAAAATTTAACTTAGAATATTTTTCGCAACCGGTATGGATAGTGGATTATTCTTATGTAGTTGTGGTGCTTAGTTGTGCTTAATTTTGATAGTTCTAGATTTAGCGAGTGTCTGTTACGGCATAGCAAGCATGGTACATATTTTAAGATTCCCCTCGTTGTACCACCTTGTAAGCTATTATTCGCTGTTGATTGTAAACCAATTATGCTGTTGTACGTGCGAGTACCTGGAAGGCGAGATTACACTAAATAATATTAGTAAATATCTTGATAATTTTTCTCACGACAGTAGGCCTATATATGTTTATGTTTATGATTTTTATTAATTATGGTAGCATAACTATAGTGGAAGTATATAAAAAAATTGGTTGTCTGTAAAGTCGGTTTACGGACGATATTTTAACGTGACAACGTCATAACAAAACATTGATGAAATGATTGCATACGTTTATGGATAAAATTTAATCATTTTTATTGAATTATCACTATTTTGTAGGGATACAAAGAAGGAGTGAAATGAAATCTACAATTTAATTGATAAATTTACTTTTATTTGTACTCATTAATTGAAATATGTTTATTACTTTAACGAAGAGATTATTTTAACTGTAACTTTTATACATGTTTGCTATTTAACTTCTTCCAGGAAAAGTAGGAAACGAATGGGAGTGTTTCAAGTTTAATGTGCCTCGAAAAAGTCAAATCATTGGTTTTTCCAATCGAGTGGAAGAGAGATAGATGCGGCGCAAGCGTACAATGAGCATAACGGGACACAGCGTAACGGTACAATGTGAGTAACGGGACAATGAGTCATCCTTTTTCGTGCGTGCAGCCGGCGTTCATCGATTTATTAGACGTTGTCACGTCAAAAACAATATTTAGTTACTCTCAAGTTGGTCACGTCACTCATAAACCGCAGCAAATATCCGTATTCAGAGAAATTAATTTTTTAAAAAATAAATATATAGTTAAATCATGGTTTTGGGGTTTGAAAAGTTTTGACACTACCTGCGAAATAATGTGTTTCATTATTGAAAGAATAACTGTTATTCAAACAACATTCAAGGATTATGTATAGTTAAATAACTTGTGTTAATTTTTATATTGACAATTTTAGATTTTTATTAGCCTATTTGTCTCGGTTTTAGATTTTAAAAATTATTTTTAATAAATGTTTATTTTACTGTCACATAGATAACTTGGAAAAGAAGAGTAAATAAGTTAAGATTAAAATTTTTTATATGGCTAAAAAAAATAAATTCATGGTACCTACCTCCCGCTATCAAACCTTAAAATTACATGGTCCAAAATTACCAGGTGTTTTATCATCGAAGTCTGTTTAATATATTTAAGTCTCAATGTAGAACCTAGAGTAAAAAATACGAGTACTACACTTAAATATTTGAATTGTTTTATTAACAAGGATCATTATACAGAAAAAAATTAAGTAAAAAGATTACACAGCACCATCACGCTGATAGATAAATTTGGAAAAATGTTTCATAAAGATGCATACCTGAGATTAAATTCACAACCATGAGATTCAAACATTTTATGAGAGTGAAGAACAAACAAAATATAGCGTACACAAATAAATAATGACTTAGCCTAAAATAGGGCTTTGGTTTAAACTGATTTTGTATTCTATAGGATAGGTAAAAATACATTAAGAACCTACCCAGAGAAAATATTAAATACATATATTTACTAGCCTTAAACAGGTTACGCATTTTCAAGGTAGTTAAATTTTTTTAATTAGACAGTTTATATATTTTTTTAATTTTTAATGTTTCTATTTATAGGCATTTGATTCAATAACCATTAATTGCTCAATTATCGATGTGAATTATTGTATTATTAAAAGTTAACTTTCTATTTTGATAAACAAAGCATTGGTTTCTTTCAATGTAAACTTTCAACGAAAAGACTTTGTCTCTGTCTGCACGTCAGGGGCGGTTTCAAAACGCTCTCTTCAGTCACGGCGCTAGCAAGAAGGAGAGGGACAGAGGGACAGAGGGATGGAAGAATTAGCACCGACAGAGACAGGAAAGAAGCGGAGGAGACGGAAGCAGGGAACTAAGAGACTCGTATATTCACACATCATACGAGTCATTTAGCAGAGACGCACACATTCCTCCCGGAACCCTCAACTCGCCTCGCCTCTCAAGCAGAGCGAGAGATGCGAGTTGTGAACACCAGTCGTGTATGGTGCGCCGCAGCACGCTCTTCGAATGATTCTTCTTGCAACAGAGAAGATCGATTGAATTCATTGTTTTAGAGATACGTAGGGGCAAGCATTATTCGCGAAAAAAAAAAACCGACCGCCTATTAGACTGATACAAGGTACACACGCACCAGCGGTTCCTGCCGTGTGATTGGCAGCCGTCTGCGAGAGAAGTCGTTGCCTTATTTCAACGAGCCACTCTGGACGCGTTTGCTTTCCCCCTGAATTGCTGTGATTGGTGCTTTTACAACTCCATTCGGGAGCGAAAATAGAAAACAGCAAATCCCACTTTCTTTCTTTAATATAAACTATGCCAACAAATTTTTTCCTATTTAATTGTTTTGTTGGTATGCATTCAGTTTTTGAGCTACAGACATTTTTATAAAAGTTTTAAAACCCCACTCTGCACCCAATTTATAGCTATTGTGACTACAAAATTTTCATATTATATGTACTATTAGAAATATTGTTATGTAAACCTGAAAAACCTTTTAACTGGTAACAGTTAAAAATAAACTTATACCCGAATTATTTTGAAATAAAAATAACTTTGCACAACTTACCCGAAAAAACTTTCAATGTGGTAAAGATAGTTATTCATACCGTAAAAACATCTAATATGCTTACATGACAAGGTACTGTAAAATATTCCTCTTTAATGCAATATTTCCAAATAGTTAAATTATATAGGCTTATTGTAGAAATATCATATTAAAATTATATATATAAAAAAATAGTGTCGTCTTATTTTGTATTCTTGATGAAATATAGTATATTTTAAAATAACCAGACCAGTAAAACCGATAATTATCTAACATTCTCCATAGTAAATTTAACCAATTAAAATTTGGCCGCATTTTTTAAGCAAATATATATAATGTTTTGCCAAAATTATATCAAATTCATTTTATTTTTAACAGTTAACAATCGTGGGAATAGTCAGAGTTTCGGGACAAGTATTATAATTTTTTTTAATATAGAAATTTTTAGTTACATTTGGCAATAATAAGGTGGAGGGTTTAAAATAAAAAATAAAAGTCTATGTCTCGAAATCTTTGATTCTTCAATTTATTTAAACATATATATTTTTATTTTGTTCGTAACAGAATACATTCATTTATTTACGTATAAACTGTTCTTGGTTTAACGTTTAGTTCTGGGAAATAATGCACATTTGAGTTATTAATTATACCTATAACTAACCGATTGTTAGCTAACGTTTTTATAATTACATGCAATGTACAACCATTACACCTCGAACAGATTTATTATCAGTGTTTAATTTTATTTTATTTTTGGTATATAAGTGGTTTAAACAGTATGCCTGAGCGATAAAAAATTTTATAATTTAGAAAACTTGCTACGATCTTCATCTCAATGTTACTACATATATATTATACAATAATTTTTATTTTTTAAGTGTTTCCTTAATATTTTGTCAAGATGAAGTCTTCAGCCACAAATATATTTACGCAGTTCTAGAGATGGAAGACGTTATTTAAATATTTAAAGTTTTTGTAATTTGTCTGGAATTTAGGTTTTTTTAATTTAGAAAAAAACCGTTCAAAAAAAACAGTATTTGCATATTAAGCACTGGTCAACTACTTTCGTCTGAAATAAACATAGATATTTGCGGCAAAAATATATTTACCCTTTATGCTTGTAAACAAAAGCCTTCATTTGGCAACTACATGCATCATAATTGTAATATAAACTGCCAACGCATCTATGACATGGATTTAAAATCTGAAAAAACCAACAACACGAAAGCCATACAGAGGCTCAATTTTCTTCGGTTTGAAAATGATTGTTTTCAAAAGCGCATGACTAAAAACAATTTTATATAATTTTAATAAAATAAATTTTTTGTAAGAAAAAAAACTTTCCAGATAGGGATTAATAATAAAATACGGTAAAATACTTTTAAAATTATTTCTCCACAATGCCTGAAGTGATGATGCGCGGCGAGATATTAACAATTGAAACGAACTGCGTCAATATATTCGTCACCCCGCTGCCGCGTGTGGTGCTAAGCGAACGCGGGCTATTTTTTTTTTATTGCATTAGGGCTAATTTCGCATGCGGGACCGTCACCCGACGTCCATTTCGGGCGCCCATTTTTGCCACTCCCGTGCGGTTGCACGCTCTCAATAATAACGTTGAGTGCATGCGAAATAATTGATCGATTTTTTTTTACTCGTTGTTTTGTTTACCCGACTGTATTGCATTGCTCGCTCGCCCTCGTAACGTCCCCGACACCTCCCCCCACCAGGGGGTGCATCAACCCTTTTGCGCACAACGCAACCAACCCTGTTGTGTGCCGACCCCACTTTCCAACACCCGCCATTCTCTCGGTTTACCTCGGAATTAAAAAAAAAATAGAAAAAAAGTACAATGACACAACTGTGCCCGCATATCCACTAATTAATTGAAACAATGCAATTTTCACTGCGCGTGCCATTTTTGGATTGGAAATGGAACGAAACGTGCTGGAAAAAGCGAGAGAGAGAGAGAGAGAGAGAGAGAGAGAAACTCAGAATGTATAAACAGGGAAAAAAAACCTCTGCCATTTCGAATCAATAAATGAATACATGATGCAAAAATCAACGTGTGTGTCCGTGCATGCTAGAAGGCGTACCAGTGTGTGGGTGGATTTTGATGGTTGGAAGGGGGTTGGGAAGAGGAAAAAAAAATTTAAAAAATCTATTTCGTTCAGTGACCCTTTACATACTGAGCAACCCCCGTGCGACCAACGCGATATTAAACAGCCACCCCTTTCCTGCCCATCCGACCATCGCCGACGACCGAATCATAGGTCGTATTTTCCCCTTCCTCACCCTTTTCCCTCCCCCCATCCCCCTAAAAAAAAAACGCAGCTGGGAATATGAAATGTGTAACAAGAGGCCTCCTCCAGCCGCAATATTGCGATTTTAACACATTTTGCATCGCACGGCGTGAATTTTTAATAAACACCCCCACCCCTCTGTCCTTGACCGCGGCTGCCACGCCGCCCTCGCAGTGGGTCGCGCCTCCGGGGGGGGGGGGGGGGAGGTCACGTGACCTCGTGTCTTCCGCACGCAGCATCCGCGGAATGTTCGCGCGCCACCCAGGACCATCAGCCCCGTGGCTGGGCAGAGCTGGCGAACAGAACACCCACAACTATCACACAACCGTTCAAAAAAGTGGGGTGTGGCTGTGCCATGGACACGGCCGTGTGTTGTACGTGAATACGTGTACGTAACAGGTAATATTTCCTATACAAAATATAAAATACGCTATTTTTTTATTTTAACACCATATATATTCACTGTAACTATTTTTACACTAATATTTTATACATGCAATCGATAGATTTTGACGAGAGCTGACGATTGAAACCCAATCGAACGTCGTAGCTTCTCCGAGTCAAAAGTTATATGTACTAAATGGAAATCATCGAAACGCAGCAAAATGACCTGAAAATGGTGGCGCTTCCCCCCTCCGCCGCGCGCGATGCGTCACAGTCCTCACTTAGCGTAAAGAATTATTTGATCCTTTAGCTATCTAGTGGTGTAATTAAATTTTGGATGGAGATGATAAATATGTAGCTGCAACACCAAACTGTATACCCCGAATTTGTTATCATTCGTTTTTTGAATTGCCTCCCACTATGGAAGTAATTTTAAAGACGTATTCACGTCAAAAAAATATTTCACCAAAATAATAATTAGAGCATCTCTCTCATTACGTAATTATACATTACCTGCTTACGACGTGTGACATCTTAGCGCACCGTATACTGCATTTGATATAAGTGATTACGTGAGTGGAGAGGAAGTCGCGCGGAACGGAAATCTGTAACCGGGGTGCGGCCATCTGAGGCGGATGGCGAACACCAAAGTTCACAAAGACAAAGGGGAAAACCTTACAGTACTAAAAGTTCAGTGAATTTTAACAAGATGAGCAGTTGTTTAATAACACTGCTTGTCGGGAAGCAGGTCCAAATACGGCGTTTAGTAATTTTTCAATTCTTATTTTCCCTTTTATTGGAGCCGTTTTCTTATAAAACTTAACATTTATGTCTGCTTATTAAATAATTCGATAGTTGACGTAGCTACTCTGGCAGCGAATTCTAGCGGCGGGTGAGGAAACTACTTGTGGTTCGCGTCCAGAAATGTAGTTGCAAACACAATTTGAGTATATATATATATTTTTTCTTCATTATTAAAAAAATGATTGATTAAATATTAGCTCATTTTACATGCAGCGAAAATATTACGAATATTTTTAACTCAATGTATCCAGCATTGAATACTTTACAACGCAGCATTGAATACCTTAGAACGAATTTAATTTCATATTATATGCCAACTAAAGTAATTATTATATTTTTTTGACCTTCAAACACCACTTTTCACCCCTTGCACTAATAACGTGGTTGTATAAAAATTAGTTTCTCGCCAGGATTTAAGATTGTTTAAAATAAATTCAAACGTATGTGAAAATAAAATGATTGAATTAATTATTTTTTTTAATTTCAACCAATGTTTTTAACTTGATAATAGGCTTTTGGACATACGCCATTGCTATGCACATGTTTGTTTGTAGAAGAAAACTACAAAAAAACACAAATGGAAAAAACAAAAAAAAAGCAAAAAAATTGCTGTTGTCAGGATATAAACACCACATAATACTCCACAACACTAAATTTCTCAACGCGATTCACACGTAGTTCCATACTCGCCGCTAGAATTCGCTTTCGGAACAGCTATTTTGACTATAAAATCATTCGATTTGCAAGGAGAAAGATTAAGCGACATAATGAAACGTCTTCGATAAAAAAGAAAAAGATTTGAAAATAATAGTAAACCCAGGCTTGGACACTAATGTTGAATTGAAATTTTATTAAAATATTGGACCACTTTTTAAAATCCATCATCAAGTTAATACTATATAGTTTCAGCAAAAGTAAGATGATTATTTATTATGAAGTGTTAAAGGATAGATTTAATATTCTAAAGTTTTATGTTTTTTTTTACCAATGCGAAACATGGAAATTCATTTCCTTACAAATATTTTTAACTTAATTTTACTTTAAGTAAAAATTAATGTTACAGGCCTACATTGTTTAAATAATCCAATTTATTAAGTTATTTATTTAATAATAATATAGCAATATGATAAACAAATAAAGTTATTGAAATATTTTTATTTTCTTAAAGCACAATTGATATAATCCAGTAATTCGTAATTTTAAAAAAAGTTTAAAAAATCTTTCCGCTGCCACGGTTTTAACCAAGTTTATTATTTTATTTTAACTTATAAACCGCGCTCTATAACAAGTGCTCTACGAAGCCTGCAAAACGAACATCTATTATAACTGTTCTAATACCTGTCCCCTTACGTTTTCCAAAACTTGAAATTACTCTTTACTATTACCTTTTTAGTTCACAAAATATATTTCAGGGTGGTTTCACTATCACAAAGTTTCATTTTGCTCACCAATAAGTTTTGTATGTCCCTTAATGTTTTTGACAGTGACTTAAATAGATTCGCATTCATACATGTCCACCCGCCATCTTCCTGTGAAAATTTCGTTTAATGGTGCGCGCGCATGGTAAAAATTCACGGTCACCATTTTTTTTCCATAACGCGCCTAAATAAGCATAAATCAAACATGAAAAATATTTCACCAACAAACACCATGACTGTCGCATGCAAGCATGTACGCAATAGGTAACTAATGGAAAAAAATATTTGTGAATATTTTTTTGTGTAGTGAAAATTAAGAAAACAAAATGGACCAATGGCCTGGGTTCGGTGCAGCTTCGTGTATGTAGTTGGGTTGGTACGAGGAAAAAAATGTCGCCGCGGACTGGATCACTGCTTAGTGCCTGTAATCCGAATACCGACGACGTGAGACGATGTAGCGGAGGATCACGTCGGCTATCGTCCACTCCCGACGAGGTAGGGGACTGTTTCTCTCGCCGGCCGCGGGAAGCTGGCGGCGAGGCGCTAGCAGGCGCCCAGAGATTAGAGAAAGTTACAGATGGAGCATAAGCTCTGGCACTGTGGCCAGTTTGTTCACGTAAGAAGATGGCGGCCATTTGTTTATTTAGTATATAGAAATGTAGTTTACTACATACCCTTGTACACAATCATTTTCCTCGAGTAAAAAGTCTTTATTTGTTTAATATTCATGCACTTTTCCACCACCATAGGTACATACATCACTTATGAGAAAATGCGATTTTCTTCATTGCACAATATGGCGGTGACCTGCTTCCCCTTTACGTCCCCTGGCTTCAGCAGTGATACCTACAAACTGTGTTTATGCTCCGTCTGTAACTTTCTCTAATCTCTGCAGGCGCCTCCACCCGCCGCGACGCCGACAGGCCAATCTCTCGCCGCGGGGAGCCGACGTCTCATTCCGCAGGGGGAGTCCTCGGCGACCCTGCGTCACCCTGCGTCGCCCTGCGCCAACCTGCGTCAACCTGCGCCCCCCTGCCGCTGCTGCCACTGACATCCGTCAATCACGGCGTCTCCTCACTCGTGCAGTTCATGCTTCTACGTCGTCTAAGGCATACTCTGTGATTTTCAAAAAAATATCCTCCTTTAGGCACCTTACGTAAAAAATGATGAGAGTGAATATTTTTTACGATGCCCGCACACCACATAACGGAATTTTCACAAGGTGAAAAAAAAAAGGGCTAAATTTTTTTTTTGTTCTTTTCAATCTTATACTTTACTGGTTGATATTGAATACTGGTCCATGGCATTAACAACAATTATTCATCGTGAAAATTAGTTATAGAAGTTTTTACTATTAACATTTAAAAGTGTTTTTTTTTCAAGTGTATATCTTTAGGCGCGTTATGAAAAATAATGAGAATGAATTTTTACAATGCGCACGCAGCATGCAAAGAAAATTGACAAGATGACGAAAGACTACATGAAATTTTAATTTTTATATGTGCTTTAGCAGTATATGAATGAATTTTCTGGTGCAGGAGTCAGGAGTTTTTTGCGTGGTGCCGGTCCACCATCTTGGAGTGTGACGTCACGGCCATCTTTGATGACCTTGAACTTCAAAACTCCTCAAAAATGACTCTAAATTGATCTAAATTGTCACATTAGTTCCGTAGTTGTAGCATACCTGTCGCCAAAGTTATTGTAGGCTCCTTGATTATGGTACTCCCCTGGTACGCCTTCGGGCACCATACGACCTACTCGCAGGGTGGAGGTCAGTCAGCCCCCAAATTCTTGGGGCATAGAAAATGGATATTGTGGTGCATTCCAAGGAATTTATAAAAAAAAAATAATTAAAAATAACCTAAAAAATATATATTTATTTTTTTATTTTTATGGCTTTAAAACAAGATTTCTTTTTTATGAGCTAAAAGTAAAAAAAGTCGTTAATTTTAAATAATTTTTAACAGCGATAAAATGACTCTGTAAAAAGAATTTTTTTAAAGGTTTAAATAAGAATGCAGCATTAAACAAAAAATCTTTTTAATGAAACAAAAGTGTGTGTGCTCTATTATTTCATTTTCTTAATGACTATAGTAACGAACATATATTAGTAATGGTAAATTTAATACAACGGATATCAAGCACCTAACGCATTTTTTTTATTTTAAATTGTTTTTTCATTTTTTATTATTTTAAGATTATTAAAAAAATTACGTTATACGGATTCATAGTTCATTCTGTTGCTGTTGAACTAATTTCTTAAATTAAATTTTTTTTACTTTCAATTTCATAAAACAATGAAAGCGTTTATTTTTTAGAATTTTAAAATATAATTGTATTCTTTTTTCAAATTTAAAGTCGCAATTCAAAATATAGCTGTTAAGTTTTGCGCAAAGTATTATAGTAGCAGTGGTTTATACGGCACTTATCATCTAGAACTGAAAACCGTAAAAACTTTGTAAAAAATTATACGAGACTACGAGATGAATTGAATTTTTACCATTGTCTCTTGATTGCTTTCATTTCGGCTGGCTATAATTGGATAAGTGTTAATGTTTTAAGGTAAGATACTTTTTAAAAAAAAATTGGTTGTCTGTAAAGTCAGTTTACGGACGATAGTTTAACGTGACAACGTCATAACAAAATATTGATGAACGGATTGTTCCAGAAGAAAAGGAAATGTCATATTCGGCCTGAGACTGAGCCGTAATAGGTTTTTCCAACCAAACCATTTAGGCATTAAAAATAATATATTCTTTGAGGAAGAATTTATTTTTAATTTTTCAATCTTTTACATTATAAAATCTACCTCTGAATACTTTTATGAATAAAATTGAATCATTTTTATTGAATTATCACTATTTTGTATGGATACAAAGGAGTGAAATGAAATGTGCAATTGAATTAATAAATTTAATTTAATTTGCATTCATTAATTCAAATATATTTATTACTTTTGAAGTGTTGCGTGCGCCATATTTATTTTTACAAGTACAAAAAGGAACTTACGCAGCTGCCGGGTTTCTAACCATGAACCTTTAGTTTAAGAGCTAGATACGCTAACCACACGCCCACGAGGCCATACTAAAGTAATTTAGTTTCAAATGATATATATATATATAAAGCTATATAGACTATATATATATATATATATTTATTAAAACTTTGTTCACGGTAGGGGTATAATATTAACACGATTTTATAACAAATACGCATCCCAAATACACCAAACTTATTTATAATGTGTTACAATATTTTTTAAAACATTGTGCAAAAGATCCCGGGTGTAATTTGAATTAATATGTGTAACTGTAAAACACCATTGTTGGTTCCAAACGTATTTGAATTTTAAACATTACTTTTAAATAACCGTACCGATTGTGCTGAAAATTGGTGGACGATCGTTAAATTACATAATATTAATAATTCTAACGACGAAAATATGATTGAAAAGTCAAATCGATGGTTGTTCCAATCGAGTGGAAGAGAGATGCCACGCATGCGTACAATGAGCATGAAGAGAGATGCCACGCATGTGTACAATGAGCAAAAAGAACACATCCGTAGTGGGACATCCGTAGTGGGACACTTTATCGTGCGTGCAGCCGGCGTTCATCGATTTATTAGACGTTGTCACGTCAAAAAAAAAAAATTGGTTGTCTGTAAAGTCGGTTTACGGACGATAGTTTAACGTGAAGTCATAACAAAACATTGATCAAATGATTGTATTCTTTTATTAATAAAATTGTATCATTTTTATTGAATTATCAATATTTTGTACGAATACAAAGAAGGAGTGAAATGAAATATAAATTTAATTAATAAATTTACTTTTATTTGCACTTATTAATTCAAATATGCTTATAACTTAAACAAAGAGATTATTTTAACCATAACTTTTATACATGTTTGCTATTTAACTTCTTCCAATCTGTGTTATTCTGTTAAGGATAGGACGATGATAGGAAAAGTAGGAAACGAATGGGAGTGTTTCAAGGATGATGTGTAGGAAAATGGCTTACCCAACACCAAGATGCAGTAAAAAATAATACATTTGCACCACGGACTCTGCAGTAATGCTAGGAGGAACGGGTTAGCAAAGAGCAATGAAAATGTTACATTGAAATGCATGAAAACAGAATTACGCCACGGACTCGGTCGCAATGCTAGGAGGTTCAGGTTAGCAAAGAACAATATAAAATGAGCGAAACGGGACACAGCGAAACGGGACAATGTGCGTAACGGGACAATTTTTTGTGCGTGCAGCCAGCGTTCATCGATTTATTAGACGTTGTCGCGTCAAAAAAACTGTAAATAAATAAGACATATAAATAGGTGAGCGAGTGTATTTCAGTACTCGCCAGTGATATGTGAACATCTAACCTCAGTAACAAACGGATTTATTTGTTCTCTTGTGGAAAATGAGTTGGTTTAGTTATAAAAATATACTCTCAGAAGCAAATCAAGCGGGAGGTAATAAACCAAGGGAGATTAATTTTGAACTGAGAAAGAATAACATTGAAAAGTGGGAGAAAAATTAGTCAACTTTGGTTTGTAAAAAAAAAAACCTTATAAACGAATCTAATTGATTGGGAGGGTGAATTTGATCGTTTTGGAATTTATATTTATTAGAACTAAGCATAACTATCTGTCTACTCAACCATGCGATAAGAAAATTGATACCAGTAATATACATTTCAAATTAAGATGCGATTGTTTCAAAAATCTTCAAATAATGTAGGTGTCTGTAATGAATTGGATAAGGAGGAAGTTTATTTTTGCATATAATCAAGTTAAATGGAAGTGGAAATGTCATAAATGACAAAGGATAAATTAAAGTTAAATACAAACGTCCGTGTTTCACAAGTACTAAAAGACGCTATTTCAAAAATTAAAACCAACAAAAAAATATACATAAATGTGATTTCAGCAAGTAAATACATCTCCGAACACACTAAGACGAGAGTTATAAAATCTGTGTAATTATACTATATAATTAAAATGAATATTTATTACTTTTAACAATAGTAAGAGGCGGGGTGGTCGAGTGTCTAGAACATTCACCTCTACCCAGCGGAGTCGAACTCGGATTTTCGCAAGTGGGAAATGTGGCGGACGATGCCATGGCCTGTGGGTTTTCTCGGGGTACTCCCGTTTCCTGCACCAATTCATACACCATCCCATCTCCCCTCATGCATTCTCCCTCGGATAGGGCAACTAGCTGTGAGTGACAGCCCCATTCCATCCATGCTGACCCTGCCTCAGGCGGGACACTGTGTGACTATTCTCAAGGTACACTTTACAACATTACAAATTCAACCTTATAATTTTGACGTGACAACGTCTAATAAATCGATGAACGCCGGCTGCACGCACGAAAAAGTGTCCCGTTGCGCACATTTTCCCATTATGCTGTGTCCCGTTACGCTCATTGTACGCTTGCACCGCATCTATCTCTTTTCCACTCGATTGGAACAACCATCGATGTGACTTTTTCGAGGCACATTAAACTTGAAACACTCCCGATCTTTTCCTACTTTTCCTGTCATCGTCCTATCCTTAACAGAAAAACACAAATTGGAAGAAGTTAAATAGCAAACATGTATAGAAGTTATAGGTAAAATTATCTCTTCGTTAAAGTAATAACATATTTGAATAAATGAGTGCAAATAAAAGTAAATTTATCAATTAAATTGTAGATTTCATTTCACTCCTTCTTTGTATCCATACAAAGTAGTGATAATTCAATAAAATGATTCAAATTCATTCATAAAAGTATGCAATCATTTCATCAATGTTTTTTATGACGTTGTCACGTTAAACTATCGTCCGTAAACCGACTTTACAGAAAACCAATTTTTTTTTAAGAATGAAATCATAAATATAGCCCTAGCTGATATTCAATATGATTAATTTAGTTAAAAGTATTGGAATTATTCACAAAAATGTCTGAAAATGATGCAATAGCATGAATATCCTGAGCTTACCACGGGCGAAGCTGCGGGTTATAAGCTAGTATTAAATAAAATCTGAAAGAAATAAAAATTAAAGTTAAACGTGTTAAAAAATTCACTCAGCTCATACTTTACCTGAGATATCAACCAAAGTTCACTTCGCACATTTTGACTAATGCAAAAAAAAAAAACTTAATTTGTTTTTATGACACTTAAGAGGAAACTTTTTTCGTCTTTTTAATGTTCGAACTAATTTATATAAGGTATGGGTTTTAATGTGTTTTGAATTTCTGGTATAGTTTACATGCTATTGAAACAAAAGCTAAAAGGTATAATTTTAAAACATTATTCTTTGAAGTGCCGAAAATAACAGGTATCTTTTCGTAGCGATTTATTATCGAAAGTTCTTGGGGGTGGAAATGCCACGAATGAAACAATGGTTGGGGTGGCGTCCTTAATAGCAGGGCACGAACTCATAAGAATCCATTTAACAGTTTTATGGGTTACGTCCTAACAACCCAATTGACTTGAGTTACAGGAACTTCACTGGGAGTGACTTTGTTCAAAGGCAACCAGTAGTATAAAATTGGGGCTCCGAGTCCAGATTTCAGAGTGTGGAGTCGTGAAGCCGGTCCACCATTTTGGATTGTAAAGTCACGGCGGCCATTTTGGGGGTCCCATTTCCTCAATTTATATCAATTTTTTTTTAAAAATCCACGAAATATCAAAAAATTGCTATTTCCGAAGAACACTTTCCATTTTCAGGAAAAATTTCTAATTTTTTTTTCGTCAAAAATCCGAAGACTTAATTTTCCTCTGAAATGCTTTATTTCCCCCTGAGAAGATAAATTTTCCTCTGAGAGACTAAAATTTCCTTGCCAAGGCTTAAATTACTCAAAATCGCCAAAGTTCAAGGATCTGGGTTATGATCTTAATTTTGACCTTAAACTTGAAATGATTAAATTTTTTTAACAAAAACATTGTAAAAGTAAAAAAAAATAAAGCAATCACTTATTTCCATTTAAAAAAATCCGCAGTTAAGAACGATTTTATAACTTTGTTCGATAAGCGACCCATTCCTAATAAGGAACCTACTCTCCATCCCTCGTGACTTTTTACACTTCCCACAGAACCGACAACTGTACATTTGTGATCAGTTTCAGATTTGCGCTCGCAAGGCAGAAACCATATAAACTTTAAACATGATGTAAGGTAAACTATAGTTAAAATTATTGCTAGTGTGAGGTAGATTTTCAACGTTACTTGTTATGAATATACTGTGTCGGTAATATTGTCAATAATTTATTTTGTTGAATTCTTATTTTCGATCTCATAGGCTATGTTATACTACTGTATGTTTTTAATATTTATTTTTTTATAATTCTTGCTAGGAAATTTTTGATTTGTTAGGTTTGTCTTTTATTTTTTGTTTGATTTCATTTTCTTGTTTCTTGTTTTTGTTATGGTAAACGCAGTTATGTAATTATTGTTTTATTATAAGTTTACATGTAGGTACTTAAGACATAAAATTGAGACGATGAATTAAAGTAAAATGAATGAAACACATGCTACATTTGTGAGTTCTCTTAAGGAAACAGCAGCGGAGGATATCCAGGAAGGCAGGCCAGAAGGAAACTGGCAAGAAGCAAACAAGATGGCCGAGCAAGAGGGAGGGAGGCCCGGAAAGAGGAAGGCGGAGGAAGGTTTGTAATGAAATGCGAGCGGAATTAGAAGGCAGTTGATAATGAGACGCGCGATTGTAACCTTAGCGGCGGTAACGGGACACGGTCAGAGACGTCGGGGGGCGGAGACAGTCGGCGGAGGGCGGGAAACAAAAGAAGGGGAGCCGCAGAGGTTGGCATCCCTGCTCCCGGCAGCCTTTGTGGCGGGGCTGCCGCCTCGTGCGCGCCTTTCCCCCGGAGACGGCATACCGTGACTAGTTGAGCTCACTTCTGTGCTTCGCCATCTACCTACAGGTTTTCCCGCCCAAAACATCGTAGGCACGGTGCTTGTCCATGTCTGGTTGTTGTTAGTGAGCATGAATTAGCACATTTGTAACGAAACAAAGGTCACTTCCGTGAAATACTGTCGTTTAAAACTGTTTCCACCATGCAAACCCATACTTCAGCCTTTTTTTTTTTTTTTTTTACGTCTATCATGGTGCAAGACATGAACTACATACTTAGGTAGATCTCGAAGTAACTGTTTCTTGTGGAAATATTATGGAAACTTCTATAAAATGTACGTTGTACATTTATGTTCTCCAATATTACAAAATGTCGATTTAACATTTTCTCATTTTTCATGCAGAGAAAATATAATGAATGCATCCAGCATTGAATAGCGTACAACGAATTATATACCTATTATGCAAAATTAGGTAATATTTTTTTTACCTTCAAAAACTATTTTTCATCCCTTGCTCTGATAACTTGCATATAAAAATTTGCTTTGTGCCAAGAATTGAGATTATAATAATAAATTGGTTTGAAATAAATTCGAACAAATTTTATACTTAGAAATTTTTAATTTTTAATTTGTTTTAAATTTCAACCTCTGTTTTACTGTAGTAATTCCTTTAAACGAAAATTGTTTCAGCCATAGTTTTCGATAATTATAGGATCCCTACAAAAAATTATAACGTAGGTACTTATTTGATTGTATAATTTCAAACCTCGGTATTTCCACCCCTTGCACAAATGGTTGGTTACATAAAAATTTATTTTGACAAAAGTTTTAGACAATATTTAGGATGTTAAAAATAAGAATGTATTTGATAGCTTACATGGAAAGTATTTTATTATTCCAGCCCCAGGTTTTTTCAGCTTCTTGCAATAATGGTTTGTATTATCAAAAATAGTTTCAGGCAAAGGTTTTAGGAAATATTTGTAGTATTTGCAAACTAATTGATTGGGGTTTTCAGTGTGTTTACTAAGGGAGTTATGAATTTTTTTGTTACTCAACTCCTGTTTATTCCAACCCTTGCAGTAATGGTTGTTTGTATAATAAATTATTTCAAACTAAAGTTATAGATAAAAATTATTGTTTTATAATAAATTAGAACGAATTTAATAGTGCTCATGGTACGGAACTTATATTATTTTTTTTTAGTTCTACCTCCGTTTTTTCAACCCCTAGCAGTATTGGCTCATTTTATCAAAAAATATTTTCAGACAGAGGTTTTAGATAAAAATCATAAGATTTACAAATAATCTGAACGAATTTGATGTTATTATTACTAAGGTAACGAAAAAAATAACACTGAAACGCTCATGAGTTTGCGCAGAAGACAAGAATACATGTCCTAAAAATTATTTTAAAATATCCACACATATTAAAACACACACATTACTTATACTACAGATAAAACCTGAGCATGGGAGTTTAGTAAACTGGAACTTATTAATGCTGTCTCAAACATCGAGGTCCTAGTAACTTTTCAGCATGTTTCATGTTAGGAAATTAAAAATCCATACTCGTTGCTAAAAATTACACCATAGTTAAAAACTCTGTCATAATTATTAATCAGAAGCACTCGGAGAAAACCACCACATGTTTTCTTTGATATCATAAAATTACAGGAAAATACATTTAAAAATAAAAATAAATTAATAAAAAAATAAAAAAAATAAAAAAATACATAAACAGATTCTGCTAGCTTGTAAACATATCATTGTTGAGGAAAGATAGAGTTCTTGTACAAGCCAGAATTTTATCTATTTTTTATTTTATTTTAATTTTTTTATTAATTAATTTTAATTTTTAAATATTTTTTCCTGTAATTTTATGATATCAAAGAAAACATGTAAAGGTTTTCTCCGTGAGCTCCTGATTATTCTTGTCAATATTATGATGGTTTTCTCCGTGTGCTCCTGATTATTCTAGCCAATATTATGATTGTTTTCTCCGTGTGCTCCTGATTATTCTTGTCAATATTTTGATGGTTTTTCCCGTGTTCTTGCAATCATTCCTGTGGTTTCTTCAAGTGCTTCTGACTATTCTGAGAAACCGCTCTCTGCATGGATTTTTTTTTGTCTAATGAGACATGTCATTTTATTTGGAGTTACATTTAATTCGATAATTTCTGCTACTAAATCAAAACTTACAATATTTTTATCAGGTGGAATTTAAAAAATATCATTACTCAGTCAAATTAATAATATGCCATGAGACATCTGTGGAGCACGAACATGCAAGACGAACTTCCTTCTCCTTGCTTTTTCATACTAGCCATCCTTGTTTTGCGAACGTTAGTGAGCATCCCGCATACCACATAAAAGAACTAAATAAATTATGACTCAACACAACACGTGGCGACATATCATGCTAATAATCGAAACCACATGTAACAATTTCTTTTATATGAGGTAACTTAATTCTTGCTGATGAAATATTTAAAAAATTCTATTTAAGTAATGTATCTAATTTAATTCACTCAGTTTGCATCTTACAAAAGTCTCAGTAACTAATATGAATCCTGATTCGGTGTCTGTTGCTGTATTGAAAGGACACAGGTGTAAGTTTTGCAGCAAAGAATTTATCTTGAGAAAGAATGGAAGACAACACGAGAAGAATAACTGTGTTAAAAATCCACTACGTAATATGATAAGTTGTGCTAGATGTAGCAAGTCGTTTACGCGGAGAGAGATCTTAAAAAGACATGACAGAACTTGTAACGCCAAGCCTGCGTACAAGCTAGAGGACAACGATGGCTCTACTAGGCTAAGGAAGAGCGGTTTGCATTACGACAATAATTTTCCTTGTCTTGAGAGAGATTATGTTCGCGGCTCTTCTGATCTCGACAAAAAACTGAAATTGAAGGACGATGATGATTTATGGAAGAATGAAGACAATGGAAGAATCCTTAACGTGAAAAGTGAGAATACATTCCAGCCAAATTCAAGTAGATCTTTCCTACTTTGTAAAAATGATGGACTCCTAAAAAGGAAGCATGAAAACGATGAAGACACTTAGACATCATCGGCATCGAATTCTTACGGTAACTGGGTGAAGATGATGCCTTCTACGGTGATTGCTACAGCTACTCTGAGGCTGTTGACATAGGCATAGACTGTGATAAAGCAGCTAAAGCATGCAAGATCGAAGACTGTGTCGGTGTCCTGAGACCTAAACGATGGAAACGTCGTGATATATTAAATAAATCTGATCAAGCTTGTGATGATCACTATCTCGATAATGAAAGTTACCCTGAGGTTGGTGTTAAAACGGAATACACCAGAGATCATAATATTTATAATAAACAAGCAAGTAATATGGTGGCAGAAGAGATTGATTACACATCATGGAAAGATCCAAACATATTGGTTGACCGGCTAAGACTTCTACATGGCTCGCTTTGTGCAGGAAACTATTCGTGCATCAAAGAAATATCCTTCATACTCAAAGAACTGAGGAAAGCTGGCTACATACAATACTGGCTTGTTTTACTTGCATTTGTATAATGTAAAGAAATAAAATAAATAATTTGAATTATAAAAATTAAATGTTTTTATTTCTTGTATTCTGATTTATAACTAAGACTTAGTTCTCGTAACTTGTGCTTCCAAATGTGCTTCCTTTTCGTCGATTGTGCTGCCTTTTCGTTGACGGTGCTTCCAAATGTGCTGCCTTTTCGTTGACGGTGCTTCCAAATGTGCTGCCTTTTTATTTTGCTTTCAAATGTGCTGCCTTTACGTTGTCGGTGCTTCCAAATGTAATGCTTTTTCGTTGTCGGTGCTTCCAAATGTGCTGCTTTTTTATTGATGGTGCTTCTATTTTTAATGTTGTTTTGACTCTAGTATTATAATAAATTGATCTTGATTTGACTAGCGTATTATTCCATTCGAAGCATGTATATAAGTGAGTCCTAGACAGCAGGTCGCTCAGTTTGTTACTGTCGTCGACGGTGTACGGATCACCTAGTATGTTTCTTTTGGTGCATTAGTCACGTAATTAATTACCAGTTCTTGCGAACTCGATGGCATCTTTACCGACTTTAACGACGAACTCGATAGAGGTTGTACCATCGTCTACGGGAACCTTGACGACAGCTACGACGGAGAAGGAGCAGATCCCGTTGGCAACGACGACGACAACACTGGAGGAGACTTTATCAGAAATGATACCACCAGCAGAAGAGACTTTAATGCCGGTAGTGCTGGCTGTACAGGAAACCTCGACGAACGCTGTTTCGCCCTCGATTGTGACTTCAATGGATGGTGATTCGACAACAAACAACGAACATAGGTGCTGTTTCTGCGACAAGATTTTCTCAAACAGCAGCAATGCTTGACGACACGAGAAGAGAGAATGTGCTAAGAACCTTTATCGAAAAATTTTTGGCTGTGAGAAATGTCGTAAGCAATTTACAATAAATGCTAATTTGCAGCAACACTTGGAGACATGCAAAGGACCTGTTGCGCGGCAGAAAGTAAAGGTGTCTATACAACAGCGAATGATTTATGTGCATAAGAATATGTCTGGAAATGGTACGTCGGCAGCAACGTCAGTATCTGGATCGAGTCTGAAAGGTTCGTCTTCATCACCGCGGTATCCTTGCAGCTACTGTGATACGTCGTTCGCATTTTCCCATTATGCACGAAGACAAGAGCGGAGCAAATGCATGAAGAATCCTTCTCGCATGAAGTTTCGCTGTGATGAGTGTTATGAATGGTTTACTCGAATTGATAATTTGCGTCGACATGCGAAAAACTGTAAAGGTGAAGTCCGTGCGCCTACTACTGAACTACCTGCAGAAATGTCGACCCCTCGCTTTAGATTGGAGACTCGTAGGCGTACAAGCAAGAGAACAGATGTGCAGCAACCGATTGTTATGGCATCTGGACATGGAACTAAACCTAAGACTGTGATCGGTGCTCTACAGGTGACTGATAATGGTTTCTACTTGGCGCAGTCTGCATTTCGTGGAACATTGAAAGACTATTATTATCTAAATACGTTAGGTGAGTCGAAAGACATTTGTAATTTTCTTGATGATATCTAACAGAACATAATCAATCAGCTTACTGATGATGTAGCAACAAACGGACCTTTGAAATATAACTTGTGGTTGGACTGTATATATGGAAAGCCATATCCGTTCGATGACAAAGTGAAGAAGTGTGCATTCAAGACATCGGCTGCAGTAATTTACAGTTCTAACGATGTGAAGCAAACTGTTACAAACGGTATCCAGAAACTCTGTCAAGAAGAGGAGGACTATGTCTGTAAAGGTTCTGGCTGGACTCTGTCTAGTATAAACCGATTGGAGCTAAGAATTAGTCATTTCACACCGCTGCGGAACTAAATGATTAAAAGATTGCTGGCTTTCGCAAATGTTCGTGTAGTAAAATAGAAATTATGTAAAAAATATTATGTTTGTAAAAGAACTTGCGGTGTTTAATTCCTCGAACCTGACACTTTTCTGATATTTAAATTAAATTTATTTTTAGCTTCGTTCAGAGATCGAACCAAGGACTGGAATTGATCGAATTAATATGTTAATTAATGAGTGAATTATTTAATGAATTTTCAATTTTTCTCATTAAAATCGGATAATAAATACAAATATCTAAGATGACGGTCGTACTGTCTTATAGGATAATGGTTGATTTGGAAACTATTCTTCTTTTAAGACTTTGATCATTATTTATTAAAATTATTATTTTTTACATAAAATCTAATGTTTTACATCGTCTATGGATCGAACCAAGGTTGGGAATCGATCGCATCAATCTGTAAAATGATGAGTGATTTATTTAATGAATTTTGGAATTTTTCCCGAATTCCTAGCTAAATAATTAAACGATTCCAAGATGGCGGCCAAATGACAAGATGGCGGGTGACACAGCAATAATAAATGATTACTGCACTCTAGCGGGTGAGAATTCAACTAACATGGCGTCAGCGCACTCTAGCAGACGATAACAAGATGATGGCTTCCAGCAGACGAAGACAAGATGGCGGACATGACATCATACTAGTTGACATTGTTATTGGTGGTGGTAGGTTAGTCTGTAGGTGACTTCCGTGGAGGAAGGATCGGTCGCCATTTTTATTTTTTTTTGCCCTCGCCGGGTTCGAACCGAGGACTCCGAGCTCTGTGTCGTTAATGTATGTTTTTTAAATATTTTTTTTTATTAAAAATTTTATTAATTGAATTTTTTTATAAATTTTTTATTTCATTAAAATCGGATAATAAATTTAAAGATGGCGGGCGTAACGGAAATTGCAGCGGTGACGTCATAATCCATGATGACGTCAGAGGCTTATCTGAGGCTGTAGACATGGATGCTTAAGCCTACATATGGACATTTCTAGCTGCTGGTATTTTTAAGGAATAAAACGGGAAATTTTCCCTCGAAACGGGAATTTTTCCCTCTAAAACGGGAATTTTTTTCTTAAAACGGGAATTTTTGAGTCATTTTGAGTCATTTTTGAGGAATTTTGAGAAATTTTGGCCGCCGTGACGTCACAAATCCAAGATGGCGGACACCGGCTCCGGCTCCACACCCAGAACCCAGTCCCCGGAGCCCCATTTATATACTACTATTCTATTTCTTACAAAATAATAATTACCTACAGACTCGTTTGGCCATAAATGAAAATTAAGATGTCAATTTTAAATTGAAAAAGATTGAAAGAAACCAACGCGAAATTCAAATTTCACTTAAAATCGATATGAAATTTAAAGCCATTAACTTCATAAACACAAAAATAAATTTAAACGATAAATTAAAAAAATTAGTACAATTTTTGACCTTCTTTATAAATTATAAGTGTACTTTTTTTTTTGTTATTCCTGTAACTCATAAGTAAAAAATACATTACAGGATTCAGGATTTAAGAGATTTAAGATGAAACATCATAATGTAACAAGGTATACCTATATATTGAGTTATGTTTTGGTAATGCATGAAAAGCTAAAAAAAGCAAAAAAAAAAATCTAAATAAAACTGGTTGGATAGTATCGCTACAATGCCGTATTTTTTTTTTGCGTTAAAACATTCTTTGTGGACTATTATATATAATACTTTTCAGTCAATCATATAATACAATATTTTACATTTATCAAGTGTGAATAAATAGGCATATTTACTTTACTTCACATGTAATACATTCACAACCCGGCCCCTGCACTGGTGGACGCACTCGGGGCCTCAACAGCGCCCGACATCACGAGGCGTCCAACTCGCTCTGTGACAGTTGACCCTCCGACCTTGGTGCGAGCCTTATCGAGGACCTTGGTCGCGCTCGCTTCGTCGCGTTGGCCTCGCGGGGTGGTCTTTGTTAGATTTAACGCGTTTAATCTCCAGGCCGGTGGCAAAGTCGCGTTTGAGTGCTGCACGGACGTCGTCTTCGGTATGGACTCCATCCTGGTCGAGGATTTCAATAGTCGATGTAGGTGTGAGAGTCTTGGCCGTGCCGATATTCGCGGTGGCTGACCTGACGGCGTCAGGTGAAGGCGGTGCTGCCTTCAGTTCAGTGAACCATCTCTAGTAATACACCCCCTCTCTTTGTTTGTTTGATAGACTTCATGTCTACGCCAGTTGCAGTGGGGTTCACTTTGATTTCAATCTCCTCGAGGAGTTCCGCGTAGGTTCGCCCTTCTGCTGGTTGGACGAGGATGGCCTTTGTTCGTGGTTTTTTCCTCTTCGTTTTTTGGTGGCTGTTTCGGGGGTTGGAGCCATCGTTTGTCTGTGGCTTTTGGGCTTTATTTGGTGTAGCCACTTCATCATGGGGGTGTTTGCTTCTTCTTGTTTCTCCGCGACACCTCCGTCCAAGCAGCATCCTTGGCTGGTTTTTTTCAGTGCCGGCGGATCGGTGGCTGAAGAAGGGCTAGGTGTGGATAGCTGCAGTTTTTTTTATTTATTTATCTCCTGCGGTGTTGATTAGGTATTCTTAGGAGTAGACGGTGCCTCGGGTTGTGAAGGCATCTAGAGGGACGTTTGCATGGATGGCACTGCCCTGGCGCAGGAGGAACCAATAGATATCACTGATGATAAATTATGATGATTTAACGGATGTTTTGAGTCGCCATGAGTTTTGTAAGTGCCTGGTAAAGGAAGGCAGAAAATAATCGGTGAGGAATCGTTGGATCCGAACAGTACCGAGATAGCTGACCCTCGTACTGATAGAGCACTTAACATAGCATTTCGAACACTTCTCGGTAAAACTGATTTGTCCCCGCCGCCTCTGGCCCGAACACTGCTTACCGCGGCACTGCCTGGCACTACTGTCACCCAGCACTACTTCCCGTTACACTACTTATATTGTTTCTGCTTGGCTAACCTTTCAGAGCACCCCAATATCCACACCAGGACCCACAAATAACTAGTGTAACTTTTACAGTTACGGAGTTATGACTAGTTCTTTGTGGCGCAGAGTGAAATTCGAGGCTCTCTTTTTAAGGAAGTTGGTGCATGATGGCATAAGTGCACCAACAGACGTCGTACAGTGTTATATTTCAGAATTATACAACACTTGGCGATGCAACCCTTGAGACACGAGATATATTATTAAAAAAATACCGACAACAAAAGCGTTTCATCGCAAAACCTGGCGGGACCTTATAGTATGGAAGCCTTTTTAAATAACGATTTCACGTTAAAGCTGAGTTCATAGCGTAATCGGAGAGGGGAATCTTATCTGTGAGCGGTCCGCGACTTGCTCCCCTGTTGCACCGAGGTAGACGCGCACGTTACCCAGCCCGCGTCCATGGCGTCGCCTGGTTGGCGGAGGGGTTGGGGTGGTGCAGGGGGTTGTACCCGCGGAATAGCGCCAAGGTGCGCCGCACAGCCCTCGCGATCTAATGAAATTTCTTCCCTCTCTTTCGGGTCCTCGAGCTCCACGTCTCTCCCCGCTCCCTCGCCGCCACTCTCTCTCTCTCTCTCTCTCTCTCTCGCGCTGGTTTCACACTCGGTCGACCACTGGCCAGTTGCGCCGGCGGAGTTCGAGCGCTCAAGCGTGATCCGCCGTCGGGAACCGGCTTGATCGTGTCTCGACCGCATCTGCTGACGCGCCGCTGTGTCGTGACGGCTGAACCCAGATCACTGGGAAACCCGACTCTCGGCGCGATTCGTGGATCGACACTGCGTAACCAGACATTTCCGGAATTTCTACGGACTTTATGCAATTTAATTTAATCAGACGTAAAAAATAGAGATTTTTTTTACGAAATTAAAAATCATTAATAAGACAGGTATTAAAACTGCTACTTAATCTAATATTACAACCACTTCTCACGTGAAAATACCCATTTTAAGTGTTTGGTTTTTCTAATACTTTAATAAAAGCTCTCTTAATTTCACCATAATTACTATCTGTATTTAATATACGCTTTTTTGGTCACATCTTATTAATATGTCGGACTGATTTGAATTTTATTGACTTCAAAACAACAGTAAGTTTATGTTTTCAGTCGTTATTAAAGTTGATTCAGCGGCTGCTTGTGTGAACCGCGCTAATCGTTGGCTAGCCGTATCACAATCGATTGTAGCGACTCACAGTTCCATACCATCAATAGACAATCACCTAACACTTCTTTGACACTGCTGCTGCCTGCACGTAAGACGATGGTGAAGTCTCAGTATGTGTTGGCGCAGCAGTGTCGAAAAAATGTTAGGGCATGAGAAATGTTACATGGATCATTTTTGGGCTACGATTATTGGATCACCGAGCAAAGAGCAGAATGATTCATATGAACAATAGTCATCCGCTATCGCTTTCCCTATGTTCTGGGATACAGACAAGCCCCAAAGTGTCCTCAAAATGACCTATGTATCTCCCCTCCTTCTCTTAATGTCCACTTGAACCCTTCTTGTCTATTTCAAGTGAAATTTCTTTACTCTTTAAAGCCTGTTAGGTAAGTAAAGGCGGGGACTCATAGGAGCGTAACGAAAAAACTAACAGTGCAACGGTCATGAGTTGCGCAGAAGACAATGATCGGTGTACCGTAAGTTTATAGTATTTATGGTTTCTGCCTTGCGAGTGCAAATCTTAAGCTGATCACAAAAGTACAGTTGTCGGTTCTGTGGGAAGCGTAAAAGGTCACGAGGTTTGAAGAGAAGGTACCTTGTAATATATGAGTCTCTTATCGAACAAACTCCGTAAATCGTTTTTATGATGATATTTCCTTAATAAATAATTTTCTTAGTACCTACATATATACATAATTTTTCGATTTAACTAAAGGGAATTTTAAGATGTCAACCAATACATGGCTGACGTAATAGCGGATACTGTGATGGCTAACGAACTGCCCAATATACTTTAGCAAAGAACAAGTGAGTAAAGAAAGCCATCAACACCAGCCGCTTGTAGCCGAATGTGTAGCCACGTGTATCCAGCTACCTGTATAGCTGAACGTGTAGCTACATGTGTATGCGCATGTAGCCATTTGTGCAAGCCACGTGTTGAACCGTGTGGAGCTATGAATATAACCAAATGCAACGAGTGGCTACCAAGTGTGTGTTAAAACAAATGCAGAGTTAGCCAAACATGTAGTCGTATTTAGCCATACGTAGCCATATTTGTGTAGCCTGCTGGGGTTGAACGTTCCTTTGTTCAGATAATCTTAGTCTATGGTAAGTGTACAGGGTTTCGAGTACCGTCATTGTAAGACACATTCTACTATGATTGATAAGTAATCGTATGGTTGTCTGTAGTGTTAGATGCGTAATTTGAAAATGTTTGGCCTATATTATTGTTTTAGGACTCACATTAATCGTAAATCATGTAAGAAAATTCTATGCAGTAGGTCACATGGTTCAGAGAATCGATTTATGTGCTTTCATTATGCATCTAGGAACAAAGTGATTCGGAGACATTTGGTCGTTATCAATATTGTTTTCATACTGTGAATGTCTCATGAAACGTATCTTTATGAACCCTTAATTTCTCCTAAAGTGTGCTTAATGTATACATACAAACGCCGTAGAGTATGTGAAAAACTACTTAGTTTGCATGGGAAGACTCGTAGTAGTGAAGTGACGAAACTAGCCTACCTATTTCGTTTTATCCCTGTATACACTCTTTACGTGTAGTGAAGATTCCTGCGACATTGTAGTGGAATTGTGCAGCATTTTATTAAAAGTGATTCGGTCTAGAACTTAAGACAGAACTTTAATATTATTTAAAGTTATTTTCAATTAAATAAAGTACTACACACATTTTATTAATATTTAAATATTTTATACTGAATGTTCATGTGGTCGTAGGGATTCAAAGTGAGAAATTCAATTTTACTCTAATGGATTTAATACAATATTTTTAAATAATTTTCAATTCTTTGTTTTGTTTTATTTAAGAAATTTAAAAAAAATACGAAAAAGATTTTATTTATAGCACATTAAGGGTACAAGGGCACTTGTTTACTTGTCCTCCGTGACCGAGAAGATGACAGCGCTTCAGCCTAGAAGTGTCGGCGGAGGCAGGTGAAGATAAAATGTGTTGAGTTGTGAGACTGTGACTCCAATATGACAAGGAGTAAGGAGAGTGAGAAAGGGGGGGGGGGGGTTGTGACTGAATGGAGGCGCCATGTTGCACCTCTGGCTGGTTCTCCGGGACCGAGATGTTTCCCGGGTGAAGGGGAACAAGTGGTTGGGCTCGACAGTCGGCTACACTGTTCGGAATTAAAGGACGTTTACAGAATTCTCTACGAAGAAATCACCTGAAATAAACGAAGAGATCTTCGTAATTTCCGATAACTTGGTATTCGTAGGAGAATAAAAAAAAAGTCTTTATTTTGACTTCAAACATGGTAAACACACACTTGGAAGATATAATTGTGTTTTCTTTTTGACGTGACAACGTCTAATAAATCGATGAACGCCGGCTGCACGCAAGAAAAAGTGTCCCGTTACGCGCATTGTCCCGTTACGATGTGTCCCGTTACGCTCATTGTACGCTTGCGCCGCATCTATCTCTTTTCCACTCGATTGGCCTATGAATCTACTATTATATTAAATAGGTTAAGGCGGTCTTTTCAAAAGCAGCTTTTAAATTTAGTACTTTAACTAAACTATCATTTCGTCAATGTTTTGTTATGACGTTGTCACGTTAAACTATCGTCCGTAAACAGACTTTACAGACAACCAATTTTTATTCAGTAGTCTTCAACAGTTTATTTTTAATGTTTTTATTGTATACCAATCTCCCGAAGATAAAGATAAACTGACGAAGATCCCTGGCCAAATTGTAACCAACGTTCTTCGTAAATTTAAGACGAAAATTTTTTAGCAGTGTAAGACTGCGGGTGTGCGGTACACCCGGTTGCGTTTTCCAGGGCGGAAGGTTCGGTGGAGGAGTAGGAGGGGGGGATGGGCTTTGTTGGCTGGAGCCAGCACCCCCTTCCACCCAGGCCATGTCACGGGCAAGCCCAGGTCCCCGAGAGCAATATCGCGCTCCCGACAAAAGATGAAGTGCTCACGCCTTGATGGAGTCACCTGTGTTATACGCGAGCCCGCGCCTCGCCGAGCAGAGAGGATGCCCTCCGCGCGACAGCGGCACAAGTCAAAGCCTACCACAACCCACCAGCACAGACGATAAGTAAATAAATATTTCAGTGGTCGGTTTATATTTTATCACATTTGTAATTAAATTCACGTAAGAAATTTAGTTAATTCGTGTTCAACGTTATAAATAAAATTAATATATTGGTGTAAGGAAAATAAAAAAACTGTTATAAATTTTACAACATATATAATATTTTATTTCATTAGACCTATAAAGATAGTTTCTAATTCATTCGTAAGTTATTTTTAATGAACTGCCCATAATTTAACAAAATTTCAAATAAAACTAAGTTTCTTCTTTACTGAGCATTCAGATATTATATCGTTTTAATTTTTTTTCCCCTGGTTATGATCAATTATAATTAAATCCCTTCCCGTGTATAACAAAATTGCAAGGTCTTTAAAGTTACTACGGCTCACCAAACTTATCAGATTTTCGGGCAGTAAAGAATGTAAATAATATCTTCCCAAGGTTTTTAAAAGCAGTCTCAGGGGGGAAAAAAACTTGAATATTTTACGTGGTTAGTTACGACCGACATAGTTATTAGGTAATCGGCACTGATTACGTGTTAATTACCATTGTCAATTTTATGTTCACAAAAAGTTGCGCCATTACATATATGTAAATTGTTACTTTTATCCTTAATCTTTATGAAAATACTATACTGCTAAACTATTGTTACGAACACGGGAGATGAGAGCCGCGACGCGAACCAGGTACCTGGGCCTAGTTGCCATGCACGGCCAGTGACGTCACACGCATACCTTTGGAGATTGTGACGGCCCGTCCTTGCCCCCCCCCCCCTTCTCCGCGCCCTTATCCGTCAGCGCTTTTATCTATCCCTTAGCGGCCTGAGAATTCCGCGGGTCACCGCGTGGAGTGGCGTGAATAGACGCCGTTATTCTGGATGCTTCGAGCACCGGGTCGTCCCGGGATGACGCGACAAGTCACAACCACTCCCATCGGTTCCAGAAAGACTCCCAATGGTATAAAAGCGGCTAAGCCAGCCTCCATGGGAGTTCGTAGAGTCCAGAATGTGTGATTTTAGTGAGGTGCCAGTCCAGGGAAGAGGACACGAGATCCTTCTTGCAAGGACGTGACGCGGAGTGACGGGGCCGTGTGAGTGTGACCGAGTCGAGCGAGACAGGTGCATGGCAAGGGGCGAACCACAATTGAGCCTAGCTCCAGTGATTACTGGGAACTGTGGACTTGACAGATACTTAGTGATTAATGAACAGACATTTATAAGTGTGAATGATTTGAAAACAGTCATTACGTGTAGTGATTTAATTAGTAATATCATTATTAGTAGTAAATAAAAGTGTACAAAAGTAATTGGGCTATCCTTACGAACCCATTTTCCCCACTCGTAAAACTATATAGAATCAAATTAAATATTCATGCATATCTTCAAAATTTGTGTTTGGCGTCATCGCTCCTTGAACGTTTGGTTATATGGCGCAGGAAATGGGACAAATTGAGCAAACATTAAAATTCATCAAAACATCTATAGGCCTAATAATTTTATCCAAACATGTTACAAGCAAGGAACTTTTTCTGAATGATTACTATAATATTATATTGGCTGAAGTAGCTACTTGAGAAAAATATTATTTTCCTTTTTATAACATAAAATATTTTGGCTTGTTCTAATCCAATGTTCAGTGTAATGTAAAACACAGTAACATGTTAAAATATATATATATACATATGTATATTCATTTTGTAGCCATATTAACCATATTATAACATGAGCATATTTTTGGAGCTTCATATTTTTATATTTTATTTTACCGCTACCAAAAAGGTTGCATTTACTCTCATAGACAGTACATGTGTCGTACAACTACTTTCCGCTCTTACACACTTCTGAGTAACAAAATATTTTTCCCGGCATTCTGCACAATCATTTGTGTGATCCAAAAGCAAATTACCATCGTCACTTGGTTCGTCACTTATTAAAGATTCTGTTAATAAGTTCAATCTTCTTTCATTGCCTTTTGGCTCAAAATCTTGTTCTTTGTAATATATCAAATAAAGTTAGCATCAAAGCCGAATACTTTCTTTGATTTCCCTTTGTTGTTTTCATTTTGAGCAATGAGATGATTTTGTTCGAGACTTCAGTGGGTGTAAAATGGTTTTCTTAAATATTTTATGTTAAGGAGGAGAACGTGTATCAGCCGGAAGTGTGGAATAACCTGGGTGAAATGAAGAAGCTGTGCTTGTGTTTGTGCTGGAAACAGGGACTGGTACATCTGATACTGTTCAGGAAACATCCTGGGTGGTTTGGGACGACTTTGAAGTTCACGCAGCATTGCAAATGGCAAACATACAGCCTCTGAGTGGCATTAAGATAAAGGGTATGCAGGCTATCCCGCAAGCTTATCTACTGATGCTGCTTTGTTCCATACAGTTACCAATAACTTAACAACTCTGTATTTAGTGAGTCCGTCTTTAATTTTTTGCAATTTTTTTCAGTTGTAAAAAATGGCGCGTCTAATGTCTGCAAGGCATGCGTTTTGTGACTTGGTAGACAAAGCTGTACACATTATTTTGATCAGACAGTTTAATTAGTTATACGTATTGCTGTCCGAGGTACTACCTTTTAAAAACAGGAAAATGTAAAATATATTTTTCTAATGCACTTCTTTCACAATGATTACTGAGGGTAAAATCTAACTTCGGAATTATTAAAGGTTACAATTGTGAAAGTGTCACCTATTCTTTCGAGATGTTAGAGTACAATCATTTTTTTTAAACCTGAGAATCCAATGCCATGGTTTGTTAACAATTTGGATGCCAGACTCATTCATATTTAAGACATTTCCAAGCTTATGATTAAAATTGAAATATCTCATGATTTCCTCCAAAAATTCAGAACAACCATTATCTTACAGCAGACGGATCTATTGCATCTTCTTAACAGACAAACCTTGTGACTGCCTCAAACTTTGGCTTAGGTTAAACGCCAGGAATGATTTGAACTAAATTGTTATTATTTGGGCTTTTTGGTGGAAAACATAACTTCAAGAATAACATTAGAACAGAAACATGTTGTGTCATCTCTCTCTGAAACTAGGCGCGATATCTGTCCCAATATTCAGGGTGAAATGGCGCATTAAGTTTCTCGTACAAATATAGCTAAAAATGCACCAATTAATTCTTTCTTACATAAATGAACTGAATATGTAGTAATTTATAATTATAAATAGCTGTATGTTCGTGAATTATATACTTTCAAAAACTAATAAAATAAATCAACGTCTAGAACACGATACATTACATAAACATTCAGTATTCCCCGCAAACAAAAGCGATTTACGACGGATTAAACTCGTCTTAGTTAAATATTTATACCTGCCAAAAAAACTTCCAACAGTCTTATAGTGATATAGGTACAGCGAACAGCAACAGAACTATAGCAACTGCGCCATGCTACCTTGTGCTTCCCCCCTCTTTCATCTACAGCACATGAATGTTGACATTAATGATTGCCCGATGCTAGGTACTTTTTGCATCGAGCCGTGAAATACAGTATTTAGGTTTTTCCGCAAGCAGCTGTGGCTTAGTATTTGAAAAACTAAGATGGCGGGTCCAAATGTGACAGTTCCGTGAAGAAGTACCAGTGGTCAGTTACAAAACAGCACATGATGTTTGTTAATTCACATAAACAGCCACACGCAGTGGTTTCCAAACACAGAACAAGAATGACAGAGGGATACGAACGTGATTTGGCACTTCTGTTGAGAAATTTAAAATATATAAAAGTTAAATCACAGAATATAAGGAAACATACTTCAAGTGTTATGGACTTAACTACGAGAAACTGTGAATAACTGACAAGATAAACGCTACGTGTTTGCTTCCACATTATTTACTATTCGAGCCCAAAGTTTTAGTGTCAGTGTTATTCGGCTGACCTTGTTACATCGATGTTTGCTTATTAATGTTAATCACAAGAAGTGGAACGACGCATATCACTGATAATGACTTAAAAATAAATTTCAACTAATTATGTGTATGCTTCTTTATAAATATTTAAAAAAAAATACTTATTTTTAATTCAGATGTAGCTTATGTTCACTGAAGAAAAAGAAACATTGCGTTGACCATCACATAATATTCTAATCGTATACACTTTTCGAAAAAAATAAAATAAAACTAGTCTTGACAAAACTATTTGCAAATGAACAAAAAAAATCTGCGTCAATTAAAAAAAATTCGCAATATTTGGTGGTGTTTCATCTAAGATATGTATGTTTACTTTCTTGCGGGACGGTTTTCAGATGCGGTGTCGTTGGCGACACCACTTGAATCGAAGGTCGTGAAAGTTCATCCAAGAATACAACACAAGCAGCAGTTTCCGTTAACGTCCCGGTGATTCCCCGCTCCCGAACAAAGAGCACGTCGTGAAGTCGGTTCTCGACGCTGGCGAGAAGGTTGGCGGAGGGGGGGGGGGAGGGTAACGTCGCACAAAAGGCGGCGATTTCACGGCAGGCTTGAGTCGTCGGCATCGTTCCGACATCCAGCCGCCGAAGTCTAATGCCGTCGACCAAATTAGCGTCGACGCCGATACGAGTGTTCAGTGTTCCCCCCCCCCCCCCCCCCTTCAACAATCCCACTTCCAAGAGCGAAACGGGGCGAATACTGTCCCGTCGAAAAAAAAAAAAATCGTCACAAAGGAAGACGGTGGAAAAAAAAAACTTTTTAATAAACACGAGGAAACGTCTGAGTGGTTCCGCCGTCGCGATTTCACAGGTAGCGCGACTCAAAGGAGAAATTTCCCCGCTGGCAGAAATAAATAAATAAATAAGTGGGAGGAAGACAGAAGAAGAGCGGGACAGGACGACGGCAACAACGATGAAAGGAATCGCGACTCCCTTCCCCGACCGGGCCAAGGCGAGGGCTAGGTCCTCGTTACGCGAACTGGCGGCGCGGCAGTAATTCAAATAAATTCATCGGCACCGGTTACACACTCGTTAACGCGCGCGCGCGCAAAGCCAGGCGACGAGAAACACGATACGGAATAACAAACAAAAAGGATTGAGGGTCTTCATTGAGCTAGAAAACCCTGCATATTGTCAAAGCTTACTTGTAGAGACCGGAAAAATTCGCGGGTTCAATGACCTCCAGGATAGCCTCCACTATTCTCTGCATTTCTCAAGCAGACACGCGTTTTAATTGGGTGGCTAACTTTTGAGGCGTCTCCACTGGTAGCTTGTGATTCGATGCTTCTTTGGTCGATAGTCTCTCATTGGCCCAGAGAACTCTAGTTAAACTGCGAGTCAATAGCTGGACCAGCAGAATTGTACACATGTTTGAATTTCATCTTGCCACGAAATTAATTCGCGAATTTTTCCGGACTCCACTTACTTGCAATAAATGGCTAAAAACAATATAAAATACGCAATGAAAAAAAAATTGAATCTGCGTCACATGTTTCATGGTAGCCCTACTAACTAGTATAGTAAACTCAAAACCCTTATAAGTCAGAAAATTCAAACATAAGATGTTTTTTTTTAAAGATTTTAGAAGTAGGTACCCAGTTTACTTTTGTTCTGAATATGCGCCATTTAATTGAAACCACTAACAACGCTACATTAAACTGGTGGTTCAGCAATTTCGTCAAAAGTAACAAAATGTGATGGAAAATTATTCATGAATGGAACTGGAAACAGAGCAATAACAAAAGGAAAAAAAATTTAAGGTACTTTAAAAATGAATAGGCATTTTAAAGCACACTTATCATCCAAACGAAAAATAACTTCAAAAATATTTCCCTGCAAACTTACATTTTCAAGAGTAAATTTAATCACAAAATTAAGCTAGTTCTTTGGGTTTTATTCAAGGTATTATGATAATACAGTACTATAGGGTTTTAAAATATTTGGGTTTTAACGATGCATCATTTGAATTAGGCATAACGAAACATTTTTAGCAAGAATGTGCAACTTGTCAGATAATGTTTCAATCAAAAAACATTGTTTAGTATTTAAAAGTACGGTTTCTTCTCTCCGCTTGAATATTAACTCAACAGTGAGTAAATTTTGGATTTAAAGTGATATATATTTATGTAGACATATTCTATATAATCAATCACATTTTTTATATAATAACTATTAAATATGAATTGATTTTAATGCCATTTAACCTAAAGATGCGTATGATTATATTGTCTAAGGGATTAATACTTGAGGATTCCAAACTTTTATTCTTCATAAGTTATTTATATGTATGTATTTCTCTAGGTTATGTTCCAAATTACATAAAACAGCTAGCCAATGGATCAGTTGAATTCTAAACCACAATATGTACAGAAACTATTATATGTATAGCCTATAAAAAAATTATACACGCATGTATATAACAATATTAACCCAACCTCAGTACATCTGCAGATACCTAAATCACTCACAAAACCAACAGGACAATATTGCTGTTAGTGTTGAATGAAAATAACCGCACGCACATTTTTTATAGTTAAACCACTTCCACAAATCATACAGCAGAAAAAATAAAGGTATCTAGTGTACTAGATGTATAACAAAAATGTTCAAAACGATAGGTACAATGTGTCAACATTGTTTTTATTCAGTATACGTAAGATTTTGTCTGTGCAAGTAAAATTTGTCGGAATAACGGCAAAAATACAAATTTGGTAATGTCGTAGCCGCGTCCTCGGTGAATAATTCACCGAAGTTTCGGTCGACATTGCAGTCGCCATCATCAGGGAGCAGTTACCTACTGAGGTCCTGGCAGGTGGGATAACTTGTACGAACCTCAGTAGGTAACTGCTCCCTGATGATGGCGACTGCAATGGCGACCGAAACGTCGGTGAATTATTCGCCAAGGACGCGGCTACAACCCAGAAGCCAAGCTACTTCAGACAATGGCCGTGAAAGCCTGCGAACATTATTGGTAATGTTGTTGGAGGAGGAAAAAAAATGCAAATAACTACTGACGGTGCTTATTGATAGCTTTCACTGCGTGGAATCGTGCTCGCTGAGGTTGGTTGTGCAGGGACTCGTGTTCCGGTGTCTGCTGATTGGTTGTCTGTCACACCTGCAGGGCTGTGCTTGCGTCGGCCATCAAGCGGAGCGCGCTTGGCGAACAGAGTCGCAGCAGAAAGGCGAAGGCGACAGCTCTTCCGGTCCTTTCGGCCCGATTCAGAAAACCATCCCCCCCCCACCCCATGGAAGACGTCATAATGAAAGTTTTCGAAAAGCCTGGGTTTAAGTCTCCCTCCCTCCCTTCACCAAACCCCTCTCCCAAAAACACCCGGAGGCTCATTGTAAATACCAATCCCCGTTATTTTGGAAAAGACGATTTAACAAGCGACAGAGCATTAAAACGAAGCAACTCGAAGCTTAAAACTTTTCCGGTGATGAAAAGGGGATGAGAGAGGGGTAGGAAAAAAAAAGAGAGGAACACATTTAAACCCTTTCAAGGATTCTGCCAATGGCGTTAGCAGCTACGGAGAGAAAGAAGGGGAGAAAGAGTGAGAGAGCCCTCTTAGCATAATCTCGGATCAAGTAGGTAATGACATACGCTATGACAACGGCACGGCAAGGCAGAGGGGAGTGGAGGGGGTTAGCTAAGGGCTCTGTTAGGCTGGCAGCAAGCTAGAACAAAAAAAAAAGTGCGAAGAGAAGTGGAGAGGGTTTGTTGAGTCGAACACGAAGAGTGATTTAGCAGCTCGTTCGCGAGTGATGGTCCGCCAGTGATTGCAACGCCCCAGATCTCAGACATGGATCGCGCGAAGTTTAAAACTATTTTATTGCTTCATCTTTACTGCCGAGCTCCCAGCCCTAGTGATTGGGGCTGAATATTTATAAGAGCATAATGTCTTGTCAGTGCTAACAATGAATCACATTAAAACCATGGTTACGTTAAGGTTTTACAGTCGTTACCTTTTTCCTATTCATAAATAAGATAAAAAGTTCTTGGCCGAAATATTCTTAAGATGGCCACAGATTCAGTTATTTAAAAAATTATTTAATAATTATCGCATACATTTTTAAATAACATTTACAAGCGTACTTTGCACAATACATTTTAGAATAAAGCATAAAATAAATTGTTGTAAAATCTTTTATAACTGTGAAATAAAAAATATATAAACGGATATTTCTACCACTTAATAAAATTTTAATGTGCTTGTATTGTGTTATTTTGGAACGTTATCAAAAACATTTCTTCATTGTGTTTTACATAAATGTCTGAACCTAAAATAGTTTAAATACTTTGTAAGTTATTTATGGTATTCAATGGATTTTAATCATATAATACTTACAACCAAAATGGTTATTTGAGGAAAAATAGCTGTTCTCTTATAAATATCAAATGAAATAAAAATCGCGAGAGTTTCTTTACAAACACTATAAGCTATATTTTTCTAAAATGTGCATGATTTTCCCATGATCACAAATATGTTTAAGGAAAGAAGCCATACAATTGAAAATAAGATACATCTATCAGTTTTTACCATCGCCTAAGGTGCAGTGGACAAAATAATATATCATATAAATACGCTCATCAATGACCCTCTGACTGACTCTGTAACGCTCTATGATAATAAAATTTTCACGCGATTAGAGAGTAACATTTTCATTGCTCTTTGCTGACCAGTTCATCTTAGCATTGCTACCGAATACGTGGCGTGAAGATAATATGCATGGGGGCATAGCGTCATACTTTGACGAAGCCGATAGTTTCAGCATTCTTCAGTGATTCAGTAGAGAGCCGTGGTTTAGTTTACGTTCAAGCCGCTGACGGAGTCCCAGTGTACAAATTCGCACTACAACTGTATTTGGCTTTGTCACTATCAAAAGTTGCAAGTTAAGTGAAGGTGTATATTAAATCGTATCCAAAAAAAGGGAAAGTTATTGAAAGACCAGAGACAATTAACACGCAATAGTAGTATACGAATGTATGTCCGGGGACAGGCTTTGAGGCTGAGGAGCCCGAGGAGCCGACCGCCATCTTGAATCGTGACGTCACGGCGGCCATCTTGGATGTGTGTGACCTTGACCTTTGACCTTGACCTTGAATATTAACCTCAAAATGTGCCAAAATCGTCCAAAATAGGGCAAAATTTGCCCAACATTCCTCAAAATCCGCCAATATATACATTTTTTTAGAAAAAAATTCCACAATTCAAAAATTAGGATTTCATAAATCCTCAAAAGTCGTTTTCCCCTAGAAAGAACCCAATTCCTAACAGTGGCTTAAAAGTCCTAAGAGCTAGCCGCT